>NC_051394.1:37883487-37890987 GCF_015228065.2 Penaeus monodon
TTCCCTTACGTAATTTTTTTTTGTCATTAGATCATTGTTTATTTGCTGCTTTGTCATCTAAACGCATTAAGTTCTGTAATGCAATACAAAAACGTAAGCCATACGACTTTCCATTCTTGGCTTTTATTCAATAAGTTATTTGTCTTTTTATAGCGTCGCCGGCGGACTGATTAGCCTTTAAGTCACTTCCTGAACTTTCGTAAAAGTAAGACGGTTGCAATGTGGTGTCAACCGGTTCAGCTTTATTAATATCATAATTATGATCTTTTTATTTACATCTTTTCTGCTTTGCATATATTTTTATCTCACAATTTCTTTTGACTTCGTTCTCCCTTTCGCCCCTCCGTGAGGTGAAGTGACACGATTCTCCGAATCATTTGCCTCAGGTGGCGGCGAGTTTTCTTTGAAGGTTCGTTCTCTCTTTTATTTGTTCGTTTATTTATGTTTCACGAAATTCTGAACGAAATACGGCGCTAAATCGACATGATATCGTCATTTCGTGAATACAAGAACTAATAATCACTTTATAATATCTATTAACATTAGTAATCCCGTCATTTCACTCTTGATCTGTGGCCGTAATCCCGTCAACACCTCAGTCCCGGTCCTCATCCGTCTCATCTTTTTGGGGTAGACGCGTCAGTCCATCAGCCCCCTTTCAACCCTTTTAATCTCCACCAGGAATCTCGTATTTCACAAAATTCAATTTCAGCGTCATGTCCACCCAAGCGCCAATCAGCCAGGGCTTTGTCGACACCTGCGATCCAGACGGAAATTTTGACCTCGTCGGATGGCGCTGCTACTGCTGCCCTTTTTGATTCACTGATTCTTTCAAATAATCTGCCGCGTCAACAGCTAAGGTCATCAGCGGCGAATATCTTGATATATGGAAAAATTAGAATATATAAAACTTTAAAAATCTACAACAATTATCTTACAAATATCAATAAATATTATATTGAAAGTCAAAGCATAAATATTATGCTCTAATGTATAAAAATTATTGCATAAACATTATGCATAATGATTTTATTGAAAATATTAGTCTCATTCTTTTAACGGTAGGTTCAGTCTGCGCCGTGGGCACAGCATGATACCAATTGCATTTTCAGTTGTGAGCTCTGGGTGAGTAAGTGGTAGGGTCCCAGTTCCTTTCCAGAGTGCCGGTGTTACCTTTTTAGGTAAACATTCTCTATTATCGGGCTTGGACCAGCCTGACGGCTGGCCGCCCACCCAGCGGCTAGGTCAGGGCAATCGAGGTTTAAGCTCCTTGCCCAAGGAACAACGCGCGGAGGTGACTCGAACCCGAACTCAGATTGCCGTCGTGACAGTCCGAGTCCGACGTTCAAACCACTCGGCACCGCGGCCTTTACGATCATGGGTTTCCAGAGTTTCTTGGCAATTTAGAGCGGTGGTTGCCATTGCCTTCGCCGTGTTTTTTTTTTTTTTTTTTTTTATCGAGTCACCATCTCTATTTACGCATGACTGGGTGCCTTGGCCCCAGCGGTTAGGCAGGCAAAACGAGGTGAAGTTCCTTGCAAGGGAAACAACGCGCCGGCCGGTGATCGAACCTCGAACTCAGATTGCCCTTGTGACAGCTCGAGTCCGACGCTCTAACCCTTCGGCCACCGCGGCCCCATTAGTCTCCTTAAGGAAACTAATATGACCTATGTCACAATCCTCCCCAATACATTTTTCAGTGTATGTGGGGGAGACAAGAACATACGTCTTTGGTCTGAGAATGGGGCCACATTTTTCCACTACATGTGCGACCGATAATGGCTTTGGTATCTTCACAAGGCACTTCTTTTGCGCCCAATTCTTAGTCTATTTAAATATGACTTTTATTTTTCGGTTGGGATGGGTGCTGGTCACCCAACTGCCAGGTCACCCTTAATCTCATTTTGTTTCTAGAGGTATGCCTCCATTGTTCCCTCCATCATCACGAAGACAACCCCTGATGCTGGGGTGTGGGAGAGGGAAAACGAGCATCACAGGGCTGAGTGGCAACTGCCTTGGCCTTCTGATCAGCTCATCTTTCCCCAATGATATCAATATGTGCTGGAAACCCAACATAGTATTTTTTTACGTGTTGATATCTGTGCAATCCAATTTTGAACCTCCCTCACCACTGAATGTGGTGATTTAAGCTTTAGATTGCTGGCAAAGCACTACGAGAGTCACAATATATTATAATAAAATGGTTCATAAGATCACTAGTCATCTTGACGCTGCAAGGATGGCATGTAACTCTGCAGTGAAGATAGAGGCTGCTAGAGAAAGACTGCCAAATGCAGTATTCCTTTGCTTACTGCTGCAAAGTCTACCCCATTTTCAGATTTCGAACCCATCTGTATATATTGCATCTGACCCTTTGGGTACTTAGAAGTGTTTTGGAGAAATCTCTTCTGACTTCTGTTTCTGGATCTCTCCCTTTCCCCAATTCCGACAAAAATCCAGCTCGACTCGGGGAAATTTGGGGAAATTTCCCAAAACAGCTAGAACCTTAGGGAGATTTAAATTAAGATCTTCCACAAGATTCTCATTCTCCTACCATAGGACTGGCTATCCTCAAGGGGGGTTTAAAAGCCAATCTAGATGCAGGAGATCCTGGAATCCTTGTTGTCTCGTGTAGTAAATCAGATTATGTAGTCCCGGTGTAATGAAAGAGGTGGTTCCACTCTCAGCATACAGGGATTCTCCACAGGTGAAGACCTGAAAGCCCTGTACAGATCTTGAGAGTTCTTTATGAACTGAGCCCATCATCCGGAGAACAGTGGAGTTGCAGAGAATAACCCTTCACACCCCATGGTCAAGTTTATACGTATAAGTGCTCGGTAAAGCCTACCCCCCAAGATAGATGAAAGAACCCGCAAAATACTAAGCGCTTTGTAGCCTTCACCTTACCTTTTTGATGTGAGGACCCATGTAAGCTTGAGTTAAAAAATTAGACCCAAGTACTTCACTTTGACAAATTGCAGTGGGTTTGCTCCTAAATAGAGGAAGGATGGAACTTTCCTTGTGGAAATGCATAGCCATGGTCTTGCTTGAAGAAAATTAAAACCCCATGGTATGTTGCCCACTACGCAACCCAATTTATTGCATTTTGCATGTATCTTGCACATCCTGTAAGTTTTTCCTGAACAGTACAGTGTAAAGTCATCCACATAAGATTACAGAAGAAGCACTTGGAAGGGATTTTTACGATGTAAATTTATATCAATGACAAACAGGGTCACAGCAAGACACTCCCTTGTGGGACCCTTCTAGTGATTTCCAGGTTAGAGAAACTGTTTCCCCACCCGAACTCTAAATTTCCTGTCAGTAAGGAAGCTTTGTATGAAGGTAGGTAATGCTTTTAAACCAGGTCAAAGCTTCATGAGTATGCCATGCTTCCAAGTAGTATGAAAGATTTTCAAGGTCAAAGAAAATGTTTATGAGAGGTCACTGTGCGAAGGAATTCTGTATAGCAGTTTCCATCTCACAAGGCATCTGTGGCGATCTAAATTTTTCTAAAGCCATATTGATATGGGGTCAAACGTTTTTTTTTTCTAGCAGCCATGTCAACCTGAATTTTACCATATTCTCCATCAGCTTGCAGATGAAAGCGGTGGGGGAAAATTTGGTCTGTAATTCCCTGGATGGAAGCATCCTTGTCAGGTGTAGGGACAGAAAAAATTTAAAACCCTTTTTTCCATGTAGATGAACTGTGCCTTCCCTAGAGATTCTATTGAATAGGTCCAACAGGAACTTCTGGGGAGATATCATTTGGTATGGAATATCGTCATTTGAGGGCACAATCTTATGGCAGAGCTGCAAAGCAGAGTCCATCTCTTTGCGCAAAAATGGAAATTTGTATGGAAGCTCTGCTGCAGCCCTACGAAGAACGGACATGGGTTTTGCTCCTGTTCAGCTGAAAAAGGGAAAAATTTGGGCAGTGTAAAATGCTCCATAGGTGATCTCTGCCATGGGTTTAAGCTACCCAAATTAGCAACATCTTGTTTGTGAGAATTATACCATCATCTTCAGAGCAGGTGTTGACATGGTGTGCTCTTTCTAGGATCTTACGCCCCTTGCGCATACCCATGTAAGGGTGTCCCAGAGTTAATCGAGGAGACATACTGCTCCACGAGTACGTTAGAACTCCTTTAGTGCTTGCCTGGCCTTGGTTCGAGTCCTTTTATAATGGGACAAGGTTACATCACTGGGGTGTGGTTTCAACTGCCTTAATGCAGCTTTTCTTACTCTAACAGACCACCAGGGTATCAAATAGTCGATGGTACTGCTTTTGGGAATGGATGCCGCTGCTGCAAGGTGAATTAGTGAGGGGAAGTGATTAACAGCATCTTGAACAACACTATAAAATCTTTCACAGATCACTGCAATACTGCAGTTGATCTAAAAAGATTCCAGTCGCATGTTAAAGTCGCCATCTCTGCCCCTCTATTTGTGGAATATCTTTCATCTCATGTGGTCGTTTTAGTAAGTCTTCCATGACCTGCCAAGTGAAGTTCAGCTGTAGTCAGGGAACCAATTGACAGGTCAGTGTTGGGGGAAAACCCCATTTTGAATTAGAAAATGTGGGGGAGTGTCACTGCATCTACTCTTAAGAACAAGGACCCCAAAGGCCCCTTTCCCTCGAGGTTTGCACAAAGTTTTCCCAGAGGTGATGCCGACCATTGAATTCTCACAAGAGCAGAAATAGATGTGACAACCACCCAAGTAGATTTTCCAAATCATCCATGTTGAGATTATGTGGAGGAAGGTAAAATGGATGCAACAGTGTAAGGTGTGCCAAAGCCTATTTCAGAGCCTCACTGCAGTGTCTTCTGCAGGTGATGGATGGCCGGAAAGGGAATATCTTGACGAAACCACATGGACCGATGATGGCTAAAAAGGCAAGCACTTTGTGAGGGATGCCAAGAGCCATTAACGGTTGCACATGTAGTGGAAAGATGTGCAACATTCTCAGACCAAAGACGTATGTACTTGTATCCCCCATATACACTGAAAAATGTATTGGGGGAGGATTGTGACATAGAAGGTCTTATTAGTTTCCTTAAGGAGGCTAATATTTTCAATAAAATTTAATAATGCATAATATTTATGCAATAACTTTATATACTTAGAGCATAATATTTATGCTTTGATTTTTAATCTATTTATTGTTATTTGTAAGATATTTATTGACAGATTTTTTAAAGTTTTAAAGATTCTAATATTTCTATCTAACGAGGTGTTCGCCGCTAATGACCTTAGCTGTTTAGGCGGCAGACAATTTTAAATAATCAATCAATTTTGACGTACCATCATTGCTACTCCTCCATGAGGTCTATTATCAAAGGTCAGATAATGTGTATGAACTTGGATCCTCTTTGGGAAATCGGAAGATTTCCCTGGTCAAAATCTCTTGTAGGCATACACAAAATGGGTTGCATGAAGTTATCAGATGTTGCAGTTCCTCCCATTTTGCATGAATTCCCTGACAGTTCCACTGGATTAGGGTATCCAGTTCTGCAACTACTTTATAAGGTGTATGGCAGCACCTGTGGTTTAAAGGGCCCGCCCCACGCCTTTGGCGTCCCTTCCAGGATCTTGGGATACCCTTTGAAGGTTGTTTGCCTGTGGAACTAGTTTCCCCAGGCTTCCTTGGCAAGCTTGGGCAAGGGGCAACCTGAGCCTTGGTTTAGGAGCATTCTGGCTAGCAGCGGAGGCCCCTCTGGATGTGGTGGGATGTCACCCTGCCTGAGGGCTTCAAAGACCCCATTCTGAGAGGAGTTTTTTTTAAACAGGCTCAGGATTCCTTTGCCGGTAAAGGGCATACCTGAAACCTTTGCTTCAGGGGCATTCTGCCTAGCCAGCATAGGCCCCCGTGGATGTGGTGCCAGTGGAGCTGTCACCGTTGAGGCTTTGGAGCCTGACTGAGGCCCCAAAGACTTTACTTTGTGAGGATGGTCTCCTCAATAGACCCATCACTCCTATTCCATTTCTGGTGGAACAACTCACCAGAGGCAGTTTCAGCATTTGAGGACTGAGATTTACAGGTAGTGGCAGAATGTTTTGTGCAAGAAATATTGGATGGCAAGGGATAGCGGGAAGGATTGATTGATTGATTATTTAAAATTATCTGCCGCGTCAACAGCTAAGGTCATTAGCGGCGAATACCTTGTTAACTAGAAATATTAAAATGTTTAAAACTTTAAAAATCTATCAATAAATATCTTACAAATAACAATAAATAGATTAAAAATCAAAGCATAAATATTATGCTCTAAGTGCATAAAATTATTGCATAGACATTATGCATTATTAAATTTTATTGAAAATATTAGTCTCCTTAAGGAAATTAATAAGACCCTCTATGTCACAATCCTCCCCCAATACATTTTCAGGTATATGGGGGGGGACAAGTACATACGTCTTTGGTCTGGAATGTTGCACATCTTTCCACTAAGTGCGATTGTAAGGGTCTTGGCATCCCTCACAAAAGTGCTTCATTTTTAGCCATCATCGGCCCAAGAGTCAGTCTTGTGTGCCCCATTCTAACCTTGTTAATGCAACTTGACTTTTCAGTTGGGATGGAGCTAGTCACCAACTGCCAAGGTCATCTCTAATCTCTCGCAGTTATTTTGGAGATATGCCTCCATTGTCCTTCCATTTATCGCGAAGACAACTCCTGATGCTGGGTTTCAGGTCGGTGTGTGGGAGAGGAAAACGAGCATCACAAGGCTGAGCGGCAGCTGCCTTGGCCTTCTGATCAGCTCACTCATTCCCCCTGACACCAACATCGCTGGCACCCAACACAGAGTTTTCTTTTTACGTGTTGACATCAGTGCAAGCCAATCTTGAACCTCCTCACTATTGGATGTGATGAGTTTAAGCTCTGATGCTGCAAGGCACTACGAGAGTCACAATATATCACAATAGAATGGTTCATAAGATCTCTAGTCATCTTAATGCTGCCCAAGGGTGGCATGTAACTCTGCAGTGAAGATCGAGGCTGCTAGAGAAAGACTGCCAGATGCAGTCTTCCTTCTGCTCACGCTGCAAAGCCACCACCATTTTCAGATTCGAAAACCCTCTGTATATATTGCGTCCCATCCTTTGGGACTTAGAAAAGTGCTGAAGAAATCTCTCTCTGACTTCTGCTTCAGATCTCTCCTTTCCCAATTCCGACCAAAATCCAGCTCGACTTGATTAGTCCAAGGGGGGAATTAGGGAATTCCCAAAAGCCGAACCTTTGTGAGACTTAAATTAAGATCTACAAGATTCCTCATTTTCCTACCATAGGATCAGCTATCCTCAAGGGGGTTTAAAACCAATTGGATGTAGGAGATCCTGGAATTCTTTGTAGTCTCGTGTAGTAAATCAGGTCATGTAGTACGGTGAATGAAAGAGGTGGTTCTCCACTCTCAGCATACAGGGGGCTCCACAGGTGAATACCCGAAAGCCCCAGTACAGATTCTGAGAGCTTCATTATGAACCCGAGTCCAACATCCC
>NC_051394.1:37898487-37910987 GCF_015228065.2 Penaeus monodon
CACAAAGGGGAAAATTTCCCCCTTCCCTCTTTAGGAGCAAACCACGAATTTTGTCCAAGAGGTGAAGTAGGGTCTTTTTTTGACTCAAGAACATGGGGCTCACACAAACATTTAAAAGTAAAGGACAAAAGCACTTAGTATTTTGCGGTTCTTCACTTTTATTTGGGGGCAGACCGCACAGCGTTCTAGGCTTTACCGAGGTTATTCGTAGTAAGTTTGACAGGATGTGAAGCTTATTATCTGAAATCCCAGTTCTCCGGATGGGATCGGTTAAATGAAGCTTCAGAATCTGTATGGGGTTTCAGGTATTCCCCTGTGGAGCCCCGTATGGAGAAGGTGGAGAACCACCTCTTTATACCCCGGGGACACATGAACCTGATTTATACACGAGCAACAAAAAATTTCCCAGGACCCTACATCAGATGGTTTAAAAACCCCTTGAGGATAGGACCATGGTAGGGAATGAGAATTTGAGACTTTAATTTAAGTTCATAAGGTTTGGCGTTGGAATTCCCAATTTCCCCTTGGGATAATAAGTCGAGGGTTTTGGGCCCGGGAAATTGGGAAAAGGGGGAGAGTTGAAGAGAAGTCAGAGAGAGATTTTTTCGAAATTTTCTAAGTACCAAGGACGGACGCAATTAACAGATGGTTGAAATTAAAATGGTGGGGGGCTTGCAGCAGTGAGCGAAGGAAGATGCATTGGCAGTCTTTCTCTAGCAGCTCGATTTTCAGCAGAGTTACATCCCATCCTTGCAGCATTAAAGTGATAGAGATTTATGAACCATTTATTTGATATATGGGGCCCTTTCGAGTGCCTGCAAGCAACAAGAGTTAAAAACCCATCACATAAATAGTGGGGAGTTAAAGTTGGTTTGCACTGATGTCAACACAAAAAAAGAAACCTGTTTTGGGTGCCAGCGCATTTTGGGTCGGGGGGAAAGAGTGAGTGATCAAAAAGGCCCAAGGCAGCTGCGTCACCCTTGTGTTCGTTTCTCCCCCACACACCGACCTGAAACCCAGCATCGGAGTTGTCTTCGCGTAAAGGAAAGGGAAAATGGGGCTATCTCCAGAAATAAACTGCGAGAGATGAGAGACCTTGGCGTTGGGTGACTAGCATCCATCCAATAAAAAAGTCGAAGTTTGCATTACAAGGTTAAGAATCGGGCACACAAGACTGACTCAGGGGCCCGATGTGGCAAAAAATGAAGCACTTGTGAGGGATGCCAAACCCCTTAACAACCCCCATGTATGGAAAAGATGTGAACATTCCAGCCCAAAAGAGTATGTATTTGTCTCCCCATATACATGAAAAAAGTATGGGGGGGGTTTGTGCATAGAGGGTTTTTTAATTTTCCTTAAGGAGACTAATATTTTAAAAAAATTTTAATAATGCATAATGCTAGCAATAATTTTCCACTTAGAGCATAATATTAGCTTGTTTTTTAATTATTTATTGTTTTTTGTAAGATATTATTGATAGTTTTTTTAAATTTTTAAAATTTAATATTTTAGTTAAAAAGGTATTCCCCGTAATGACTTAGTTTTGACGCGGCAGAAAATTTTAAAATAATAATAAAAACCCCTTCCGTTTCCCCTTCCACCCAAAATTTTCGCACAAAACATTCTGCCATCCGTAAATCTCAGTCTCAAAGCGAAAATGCCTCGGGTGAGTGTTCCACCAAAAAATGGAATAGGATGAGGGTCTTTTGAGGAGATCATCCTCACAAAGAAAAGTCTTGGGGCCATCAGTCAAGGCCCCAGAACCCTCAACGGGAAAGCTCCAGCTGGCACCACACCCACGGGGGCCTATGCTGCTAGGCAGAATGCCCGAAGCAAAGGTCGGGTATGCCCTTACCCCAGGCAAAGGAATCCTGACCTTTTCAAAAGACCTCTCAGAAGGGGGTCTTTGAAGCCCTCAGGCAGGGTGACATCCCCACCACATCCGGGAGGGCTCCGCTGCTAGCCAGAACCCCTTTAACCAAAGGCCAGGTATCCCCCTTCCCCAAGTTTCCCCAAAGAAGCCTGGGGAAACTAGTTCCACAGGCAAAAACCCTAAAAGGGGGTACTCCCAAGACCCTGGAAAGGGAACCCAAAAAAAGGCGTGGGGCAGGCCTTAACCCCACAGGTGCTGCCAACCCCTTAAAAAGTAGTTTGCAAATGGATCCCCTAATCCAGTGGAACGTCGGGGAATTCTGCAAAATGGGGGAACTGCAACATCTGATAATTTCAGAAACCCCCATTTTGGTAGCCTACAAGATTTTTTGCCCGGGAAAAAATTTCGTTTTCCCTAAGAGGGCCAAGTCAAAAATCGATTTGAAAAAAACCTCATGGGGGGTAGCAATGATGGTACGTCAAGTTTGTTTGGGATTTAAAATTTTCGCCCCCTAAAAGCTAAGGTCATTAGCGGCGAAAACCTTTTTAGACAGAAATATTAAAATGTTTAAAATTTTAAAAAAAATCTGCAAAAAAATTTTTTAAAATAACAATAAAAGATTAAAAACAAAATAAATATTTGCTCAAGTATATAAAAATTATGAAAAAAATTAGCATTTTTAAATTTATTGAAAAATAGCCCCTTTAAAAAAATAAAAGACCTTCTATGTCACAATCCTCCCCCAAAAAAATTTTTTTGGTATTTGGGGGGTCAAGACTACGTCTTTTGGGTTTAGAAGTTTCACTCTTTTCCCCTAATGTGCAACCGTTTTAAGGCTCTTGGATCCCCCACAAAGTGCGCCTTTTTGCCCCCACGGTCCATGTGGTACGAAGATTTCCCCTTCAGGCCCTCCATCACCTGCAGAAGCACTGCAGGTGAAAGCTCTGAGAAAAGGCTTGGACGACCTTTCACTGTTGCATCCATTACCTTCCTCCCAAAATCTCAACATGGGTGATTTGGAAAATCTATTGGGGGTTGTCACATCTATTTCTGCTCTTGGAGAATTTAAGGTCGGATCAAATCTGGAAAACTTTTGCAATCCTCGAGGAAGGGCCTTTTTGGGCCCTTTTCAAGAGTAGAGCAGGGGCACTCCCCACATTTTTAAATTCAAAGGGGTTTTCTCCAAAAACGACCTGTCAATGGTTTTCCCCGACTCCGTGAACTTACTTGGCAGGTCAGGGGGACTTTCATAAAAGGACCCCAGAGATGAATGATATTCCAGCAAATGAGTGCAGAAGGCGACTTTAAAATGCAGACTGGAATCTTTTTTGATCAACTGCAGTATGCAGTGATTGGAATGATTTTAAGTGTGTTCAAGATGCTGTTTAAACACTTCACACACTAATTACCCTTTCAGCAGCGGCATCCATTCCAAAAACGTACCCCGACCATTTGATACCGGTGGTCGTTAGAGCAAAAAAAGCTGCATTAAGGCAGTTGAAACCCACTCCGTGTGTAAAAATTGTCTCATTTAAAAGGGCCCAAAAACCGGGCCCGGCAAGTGCTAAAGGAGTTAGACGTACGTCGTGGGACAGTATGTTCCCGATTAACTTGGGACCCCTTAGAGGGTTTTGCGCAGGTGCGTAAGATCATAGAAAAAGCACATTTCCCTTCAACACGTCTGAAGATAGATGGATAATTCTCACAAACAAGATTTGTAATGAGCTAGCTTAAACCCTGCAGAGATCACCTATGGAGCATTTTACACTGCCCAATTTTCCCTTTTTAGGCTGAAAGGAGCAACACCCCGGTGCGTTTTCGTGGACTGCACAAGTTTCCCAAAAACTGCCATTTTTGCGCAAAGAGATGGACTCGCTTTGCAGCTCTGCCCAAAAATGTGCCCTCAAAGACGATATTCCATACCAAAGATATCCTCAGAAGTTTCTGTTTGGACTATTCAAAAGAATTCTAGGGAAGGCACAGTGTCATCACAGGGGAAAAAAAGGTTTTAATTTTTTTCTGTCCCCACACCCGACAAGGGGGGGTGCTTCCCTACCGGGAATACAGACCAATTTCCCTCACCGGTGCATCTGAAAAGGGTGGGGAATATGGTAAAACGGGTTGAATGGCTGCTAGAAAAAAAAAACGTGTTTACCCCATTAATATGGCTTTAGAAAATGAGAGACCACAGAGCACTTTTGAGGATGGAAACTTAAGAATTCCTTTGCACAGTGCCTTCTGAAGGGTTTTTTTTTACTTGAAAAATTTTCAATACTACTTTGGGAAACATGGGATACTCTGAAATGTAGACACTGGTTAGAAGAGCATTACTACCTTCATACAAGTTCCTTACTGACAGGAAGTTAGAGTTCGGGGGGAAACGTTTTTTCTAAGGGGATCAGTAGAAAAGGGGCCCCAAAAGGGGGTGTTAGCTGGACCCTGTTTTTCATTTATTAAATTTAAAGTAAAAGTCATTTCCCGTGCGCTTTTGTAATTTTATGTGGATGATTACACTGTATGTTCAGGGAAAAAGCTTACGGAGTGCAAAAAAATACATGCAAACTGCAAAAAATTGGGTGGTAGGGGAAATACCATGGGTTCAAATTTCTTCAAGCAAGACCAGGCTATGCATTTTTACAAGGGGGAAAATTCCATCCTCCTCTATTTTGGAGCAACCACTGCAATTTGAAAAAAAGTGAAGACTGGGGTTTAATTTTAACCAAAGGTTTCATGGGGCCTCAATCAAACAGGTAAAGGTGAAGGCTACAAAAACGCTTTGTATTTTGCGGGTTCTTTTTATTATCTTGGGGTGTAGGGTACCGAGCATTATACTAGTAAACTTGACCATGGATGTAGGTATTTATTGCAAATCCCCCGTTTTTCCCGGGTGAGGACTCAGTTTTTAATGAAGCTCTCAGAATCTTACAGGGGCTTTAGGTCTTCACGGGAATCCCCCCCGTATGCGGAGGGAGAAACTCTTTTATTTCACCGGGGTACATTAAATCTGATTACTCACAGAAAACAAAGGATTCCGGATCCCCTGATTAGATTGGCTTTTAACCCCCTTGAGGATAGCCAGCCCTTGGGAGGGAATGGGAATCTTGTGGAAAATCTTAATTTAAATCTCCTAAAAAGGGTTTAGTGTTGGAATTTCCTCAATTTTCCCCGAGTGAGCTGGATTTAGTGGAATGGGAAAGGGGAGAGATCAGAAGCAGAAGTCGAAAGGATTTTTCCAAAAACATTCTAAGTACCCAAAGGGCAGATGCAATATAACAGATGGGGTTTGAAATTGAAAATGGGTAGATTTGCAGCAGTAAGCAAAAGGAAAAATGCATTGGAGCTTTTTTCTAGCAGCCTCTAAACCACTGCAGATTAATGCCCTCCTTGCAGCAGTCAAAATGATTGATTTAGAACCAATTTATTTAATATTTGTGATTCGTAGGGTTTGCCGCAATCTAAAGCTTAACCCCACATTCGTGGGAGGGAGGTTCAAAATTGGATTTCATGATATTAACACGTAAAAAAGATAAAAAGTTGGGTGCCGACATTGATTCAGTGGGGAAAGGTGAGTATGAAGGCCAAGGGAGTTTCCCCCAGCCCCGGATGTCGTTTTTTTCTCCCCCAAACCAGCATAGAGTTGTCTCGTGATGAAGGGGGGGAACAATGGAGGGGATATTAGAAACAAATAGTTTTGAGATGAACCCTTTGGGAGTTTGGGGGACCCCCACCCATCCCAACCGAAAAGTAAAAGTCATATTAATAGATAAGAATTGGGCAAAAAGAAGGCCTTGTGAGAGATACCAAGAGCCATTATCGGTCGCACAAAGTAGGGAAAAAGTGCCCCATCTCAGACCCAAAGGGGTATGTTTTGTCTCCCCCCTACACTGAAAAAAAGTATTGGGGGGGATTGGACATAGGTCATTTAGTTTCCTTAAGGAGATAAAGGGGCCGCGGTGGCGAAAGGGGTTTGAGGTCGGACTCGAGACTGTCACAACGGCAATTTAGTTGAGGGTTTGAGTCACCGGGCCCGGGGCGTGTTTCCCTTGGGCAAGGAACTTTACCCGATTGCTGCAACCCCGGGGGGCAGGCAGCCCCAAATCATGCCCGGGAAAAGAGATGGGACTCGATAAAAAAAAAAAAAAAAAAAAAAAAAAAAAAAAACCGGGCGGAAGGCAATGGCAAACCACCGCTCTAAAATTTCCCAAAAAAAATCATGGAAACCCATGATGTCAAGGCCGCGGTGGCCCAGTGGTTTGAACCCGGGTCGGGACTGTCACGACGGGAATTGAGTTTGAGGGTTTTTGAGTCACCTGCCGGCGCGTTGTTCCCTTGGGCAAGGAGCTTCACCTCGATTGCCTGCCTAGCCGCTGGGTGGGCGGGCCAGCCCAAGTCAGTGCTGGTCCCAAGCCCGGATAAAATAGAGAGAATGATTACCTAAAAAGGTAACACCGGCACTCTCCGTGGAAAGGAACTGGGGACCCTACCACGTACTCACCCCAAGAGCATCACAACGTGAAAACTGCAATTGAGTATCATGCTGTGACCACGGCGGCTCAGACATGAACCTACCGTTAAAAGAAGAATGAGACTAATATTTTCAATAAAAATCAATTATGCATAATGTTTATGCAATAATTTTTATACAATTAGAGCATAATATTTATGCTTTGATTTTCAATATAATATTTATTGTTATTTGTAAGATAATTGTTGATAGATTTTTAAAGTTTTATATATTCTAATATTTCCATATATCAAGATATTCGCCGCTGATGACCTTAGCTGTTGACGCGGCAGATTATTTGAAAGAATCAGTGAATCAAAAAGGGGCAGCAGTAGCAGCGCCATCCCAGACGAGGTCAAAATTTCCGTCTGGATCGCAGGTGTCGACAAAGCCCTGGCTGATTGGCGCTTGGGTGGACATGACGCTGGAAATATTGAATTTTGTGAAATACGAGATTCCTGGTGGAGATTAAAAGGGTTGAAAGGGAGCTGATGGGACTGACGCGTCTACCCAAATAGATGAGACGGATGAGGACCGGGACTGAGGTGTTGACGGGGATTACGGCCACAGATCAAGAGTGAAATGACGGGATTACTAATGTTAATAGATATTATAAAGTGATTATTAGTTCTTGTATTCACGAAATGACGATATCATGTCGATTTAGCGCCGTATTTCGTTCATAATTTCGTGAAACATAAATAAACGAACAAATAAAAGAGAGAACGAACCTTCAAAGAAAACTCGCCGCCCCCTGGGGCAAATGTTTGGGAGAATCGTGTCATTTCCCCTCACGGAGGGGCAAAAGGGAAAAACGAATCAAAAAAAATTGTGAAAAAAAATATATGCAAAGCAGAAAAGATGTAAATAAAAAGATCATAATTATGATATTAAAAAAGCTAAAACCGGTTTGACACCACATTGCAACCGTTTACTTTTACAAAAGTTAAAAAGTGACTTAAAGGCAATCAGCCGCCGGCGCGCTAAAAAAGAAAAATAATTATGAATAAAACCCAAGAAGGGAAAAGTCGTAGGGCTTAGTTTTGTATTGCATTACAGAGGTTAATGCTTTTTAAGGACAAACAGAAAATAAAAAATGATCTAAGGGACAAAACAATTAAAGTAAGGAAATATAGGTTTTTATCATTATTTAGTGGGTTTCGGCATATGTTAACTGCAAATTAAAAAAAGTGATGAAATTGGAAAATTTAACTCATAAAACAAAGGTTAATAGCAAACAAATTAGTTAATGTTTAATAAAAACAGTAACTGACAAAATAAAAATTTAATCAATAAGATTAAAAAAAAGAGGGTAAAACGCAAATAAAAAAAAAGTTATTTACTTTTGCGTATTTTCATTGTAATATATAAATAATACATACATAATACATACTTTATTGATGTTATTAAAAACATAAACTTTTGGGGGTGACGTTTGAAAGGGTTGGAAGCAATTGATGGGATTGACACGTCTACCACGTTATAAGATCGATGAGGATTAGCTTTTAAGAAAAAAGGCAAAATTCGGCGAAAAAAACAGTTTTACCAAGTTTTTAAAAATTTTATTAAGTGTTAATAATTTCGATTTTTCTTCCCCGATTATTTCTTCAATGAATTTTTTTGATATTATTATTTTATTTATTTTTATTTTTATTATTATTATCATTATTATTTTATTATTATTATCATTATTATTATTATTTATTTATTATCTCAAAATTTAAAATATCATAAAAATAATAAGAAAAAATAAATTGCGCCAAAGAAAAAGTAAGGATTATAAAACGAAGAGAAAGTAAGAAAAAAAATATCTAAAAAACGTCACGTACATTTTAAACCCAAACCTTCTTTTCCTTAAATTCAGGACGTGACCTAAGGCTAATCAGGCTCCGGCACCCCCTCGAAGTGGATAATGTTAAAAAATAAAAAATTAATTGAATGAAAGCACAAGAAAAGGAAAAGTCGAAGGAAGTTTACATTTAAAACCCCTTAAAAAAAGGGAAAGGATGCAATAATAGGCATAAGTAGCAAAAAGAAAATCTTTTTTTTTAGAACAAATATGTTTACATGTAATCAAAAAAAAGGAATGATCGCCTATGAAAAAGGAAAATAAATTATGAAACAAACGAAAAAAGTGTAGTTTAACTGATAAGCAATAAGGAATTTCACATCAATTTGCATTTTCTTTTATAAACAAACAAAAAGAAAAAATTTAAAAAATAAGGCAAACGTCCTAATTAAGAATTGTATGATAAAATAATAAAACACCAAATAAATATGCATGGAAAGTTTATGAAAATAGATATATGAAAGAAATAGAAAACAGGAGTGTAGGGATTTAAAATCAATAAAATTAGGGTTTTAAATTTTTTATGAGTTTAAAATAATGACCGTAAGAACAGGCAAGGAAACTATTTTTTCGATCCATTTGGTTAGAAAAAAAAAAAATTTTCCCCTTTTTCTTTTCATTTTTATTTTTTTTTCTTTTTCATTTTTCACTTCTTTTTTAAAGTTCGTATTTTTTTTAACTGTTTTCCTTTTTGTTTTTTCTGCTTTTTTTTTTACTTTTTTTTCCCTTTTTTCTTTATTATTTTTTTTTTTCTTTTTTTTCCTCTTCGTTCTTTCCTTTTTTCCTTTTTTTATACATTTTTCTTTGTTTTTGTTTTTTTTCTTATTATTATTTTTTTTTTTATTTTTTTCTTATTTCTTATTTTTTTAAAATCTATTTAATTTTTTTCTTCTTTTTTTTCCTGTGTTTTCTTTTGTTTTTTTTTCTCTTCGTTTTCCCTCTGTTTCTATAATAAAATATTTTTATCCCACCTTTTTTTTCTAATTTAAACTGGGCCCATTATAAATTTTTTTTTCTTTGCTACCCTTTTTCAGAAAAAAAGTTAACACAATGGGTTTGATTTTGTTTTTTTTTTCCCTTTTTTTCCTGGGCGTTCTAAAAACGAGGAAAAAGGCTTCAGCTTTTGAGAGTATAGTAATCGGGCAATTTGGCGGGGATAATGGGGTGTCTGTTTGCTATTTTACGTTACGGGGTATTGTCCTCTGTGTTCATTTTTTTGAAATTTGTCTGTCGCTGTCGTTGTCTCTCTCTCTCTCTCTCTCTTCTCTCTCCTCTCTCTCTCTCTCTTCTTTTCCCCTCTCTCTCTCTCTCTTCTCTTTTTCCCCCTCCTTTTCTCACTCATCACTCACTCTCTCAATCTCTATCGTATGTCTATTTATCTTTTTTTATCTTTGTCTTTCTGCCTGTCTGTCCTCCTCCCCCCCTTCTCTCTCTCTTCTCTCTCTCTCTCTCCTCTCTTTTCCTAACATAATATATATTATTATATAAAAATATTATAAAAATTATATATATATGCTTTTATGTCTTTTTCCTCTTTTCTTCTTTTTCTTTTTTTTTTTCCTCTTTTTTTTCCTTTCTCCTTCTCTCTTTTGGTATTCCCCCCCCCCCGTGCCAAAAAAAAGTGACTTATATTTTTGCGAAAAGCTCCCAGGGAACCCCCCGAACAACTGCAAAACCAAAAAGTCGACATATGAATCCGGATTTTAGAATCTAATTTTAAGGAAAAGACCGATGTCATACACTCTACAAGTATCACTCATAGCAAAAAACAACCGGTAATGATCGATGATAAAAGTTGAAATCCAAAACAGCAAAATAATTATATTATCATTACCCAAATTTCCCGGTGCCATTAATTTTATACATAAACTCTAAAAGTACTTTCCCATAGCAACAACAACAGGGAAAATGACGATGAAAAAATTTGAAATCCTAATACAGCAAAATAATTATGATTATCATTATCAAAATTTCCCGGGCCATTAATTTTACTGAAAAGGGAATTCTCTTGGCCGTGGAATCTTTTCAATAGATAATAAAAAAACAAAAAAACTGAATGCTAACACTATCACGAAAATGATTCACGGGCTGTAGTGATGATAATGAGATATTAAGTTCAACAAAAACAGCAAACCCCCATGTTAAGCATTTGGCTCCTGAGTTTGTATATACATTTTTTTTCTTTTAGATGTACATGAATCATAAAACTATAAATTTATAAAGTATTTGGATCTTCGACATTCTACCCCACTTGAAAAATTTTTTGCTTCAGAGTCTGAAATTTCGAGATTTTTTTAAAAAACAAGGGACTTTCTCATCACATTAATTCGGTGTCCATAATAAAGGTCAAAAAAGCCCTTTTTTTTTTTTTTTTTTTTTTTTTTTTGAAAAAGTCGTCAGGCACTACTACGCTCTGGGTTTTTGCTGTTGGGTATTGTTTAACTTTGGCCTTTTCTTGTTTTACGTTTCTCATTTTCTTCTTTTACTATTCTTCTGTGTTTTCCCTCTCTCTCTTTCTTCTCTTCTTCTACTTTATCTTCTTCTTCCCCTACTTCTTCTATTCTTCCCTTATCATTCTATTTTCCCCATCCACCCAAAATCTTCTCTTCTCTCCTCTTTTCCTGTTCTCTCTTCTCCCCCTTTTTTCCTCTTCCTCTCCTCTCTCTCTCTCTCTTTATCTTCTTCTGGGTTGGTTATCCTCTCTTTAATTTCTTTTTCTGTTTTAAATCTTTTCTTTCTTTCTCCCCCCGCTTTCTTCTTTCTTCCCCCCCCTCTTCCTCTCCCCCTCTCTCCTTCCAAAACTCCTCCCCCTATTATCTTTTCTCACTCCCCACTTTCCCCCCCACCACCGGTTTTTTTCACCCTTTTCTTTTTCTTTACTTTCTCTTCTTTTCCTCCTCTCCTCCTCTCCTCTCCCTTCTCTTCCCTCCCTCTCCTCTCTCTTCTCTCTCTCTCCCCTCTCTCAGCTCCAGCTCTCCGTCTCCCCTTGTGTTCATGCTCAAAAAACAAAAAAAAAAAAAAAAATTTACCATTTTCAACACCAAAAAACGTATCAAACAAAAAAAAAATTAAACCAGGTTTTTTCAAAAAATTTAAAATTGGCCAAATGAAACCAAAAACAGAGAAAAAGTGAGGGACGTTTCATTATTACACTCATGTTTGTTTTTCCCCCTTTGCATAGGCCAGCTCTGACGATGGCGGATTTTCGGCGGGTCCACTTTCCTGGCCCCCTCTCTCGTGAAAATGTGAAATAATGAGATGATATCAAAATGATAGCAATATTAGCTTTATTTTTTTTATATTTTTATTATTTTATTTTTTTATCATCATCATCATTATTTTTATTTTTTATTATTTTTATTATTATCATTGTTATTATTTTTTTATTATTATTATTATTATTATTATTATATTATTATCAATCATCATCTAATCATTTTCATTATCATTATCATTTTCTCACATTATCATTATCATTTTTTTATCTTATTTCTACTACTACTAGTTCACCCAAATACTACTTTTCCTACTATAATACATTTATAATCATTGTTTTCATTATTATTCTATTATTATTATTATCTTTTGTTTCATTATCATTATTATTATTTTTATTTTACTTTATTATTTTATTTTATTATTATTATTATCTTTTATTTTTATTATTATTTTTATATTATTATTATTTTATTATTATTATTTTTATTATTAAATTTTATTTTTATTATTTTATTTTTATTATTATTATTTTATTATTATTTTTCGAAAAATTTCCCTTTGATCGCTAATTAAAAACAAACACGGTCATCCATGACCCAGGGTGATTGAAGTTTGAGGGCAATGGAACATCAACGAAAAAAATGCAAAATATGCAGAACAACCAACCTTTATTTTATTATTATTATCATTGTTTTTTTTTATTATTATTATTATTATTATTTTTTCATTATTTTATTATTATTATTATTATTATTTTTATTTTTATTTTTATTATTTATTATTATTTTTATTATTATTATTTTTATTATTATTACATTATTTTTTTATTTTTATTATTTTTATTATTATTACTTTTTCATTATTTTTATTATTATTTTTATTATTTTATTATTATTTTTATCATATTATTATTATTTTATCATTTTTATAAACAATATTGTTATTTCATTATTATTTTTTATTATTTTTATTATTATTTTTATCATTTTATTTTTATTCATCATTATATCAATATTTTTTATTATCATTATTATTTCATTATTATTATTATTTTA
>NC_051394.1:37925987-37933487 GCF_015228065.2 Penaeus monodon
CTCTCTCTCTCTCTCTCTCTCTCTCTCTCTCTCTCTCTCTCTCTCTCTCTCTCTCTCTCTCTCTCTCTCTCTGTCATTGTTTTTTTTTTTGTCCTCTCTTAAAAATCTCAATAAATCCAAATACAGAACGCTCTAAAAACTCAACAACCTCCAGAGCACCTCTTTTGGGACTCAGAAAGGGGATCCTCGCGAAATGAAGAGGAAACGTCTTTCTTGGTGGTATACGGTAAAGGGCAACGATTTTTCTAATAAGCTTGATGAATTAAAAAAAATGTATTGTGGCCTAACCTTATTTCATCTGAGTAGACTGTGTCGAAATCTTCAAAATTAATAACATTTGGCTGTTCACTCATACGGCGAATGTCTGTCTATTTGCGAAAGACACGTTCTCGGTCACCATCTCGGTCTATATATTCGTGTGTTTATGTGTGTGTGTGTGTGTGTGTGTGTGTGTGTGTGTGTGTGTGTGTGTGTGTGTGTGTGTGTGTGTGTGCGCGCGCGCGCGCTTACGTGCGTACGTGTGTAAATGCATGTCTGTCTGCAGGTTTTTGTAATCTATATATGCACGTGTCTATATAAGCATCCTCGCGTGTACGATTCATGCTGAACGAATTGCAAATAGAACAACGCAGGTAAGAACAAGAAAACATGCCGGCGGCCTTTTCGCTTTATACCTGCAGAATCAATAAAGCAAAAAATTTTTTTTGGCATACTCGTCTGTTATCTTTCTCTTCCCATCATTACTCTCATTGCATAAACATCCTCTTACAGGTATATAGTCAGCATCTACCTACTTCTACATGCGTGTGTGCAATAAAAACATAATTTTTCTTTTTATGACTACACAAATGTTAGCCATCAGCATGGGCGACCTCATGGCTTGCAGTGATTGCACGCCTGATGCCTCCTTGATGTTGAGATCAAAGCAGCCTGCATCTCGACTCAAAGAAAGGACTGCGGCAAAGGGCAACACATGGGGAGCGAAGGAAGGGAAATGCACCGGCACTTCTCTTTAACACTGATTGCAAGGGTTTCGGTTTATGATGATAAATTTAGGGAAAATTGTTTGTGGGTTGGAATGGAGTTAAAATGAAATCATAAAAATCTAAGTTGATAATATATATGCTCACGTGAATTTCAGGCAGTGGTGATCCCATTAGAATTTTAAAAGAGTTTTATCGAAAAGAGAACACCATGGAGAGTTGATTTTATTCATTCATTGACTGATTTTGCTGGAAATTAGATGTAGGTTGAATATGGCCTTGGAAAATATCGACAAAATTTTATTAGTTATTTTGCCAGTATATTAAGTAGATTTGGGGATTGCGTGGCCTCTTATATGACACTAATTTGTGCTCTTTTGTCACCAAGATAGTGACTTTTATGCCAAAGGATTTCAAGCTTGCTCGCCGTATTTAAGGATTAGTTCATTCAAATTTTATTTATTTTTATCGTTTTAATTTGCTTTTTATAAGTGACTAAATAAAAAAGATATCATACAAGGCTGGTGCGATTACGTGTTATCTGACGGACAGAGATCTGTATAGAAACGAAACGCGAATTATGATCCTTACACCTTGAAATTCTCTATTCTAATTCGAAAAATTCTTTGTTTAGCTGTGAAACCGTTTGGGTTTGGTACACGTGCAAAAAAGGAAAGAAAGAGAGATTAGTAAGAGATAAGTAAATCAATGAATTAAGGAATAACATGAATAAATATCATCAAACGTCTCGCTTTGAACGTAAAAAAAAAGAAAACCTATATCTCTTTTCAATATAAAAATGAGATAACATTGCTTTTAAAGAATTAGGTAACTGATGGATATCTGCAATCGCCCAAAGTCATACGACAGCGATTCTTTTGAAATTTCGACAAAGTAATCATCAGAGTTTCTCTTTGTATCTAAAAGGTTATTTTTTTCCCGATCGCTTCGAACTAAAAGGCTTTTATATACTTGCGTGTGTCGTTTCCGATTTGAGATTTGGTCGACGGAGATTTTTTTTTTTTTTGTGGGGGGGGAGGGTATTAGTTTACTGCTGGTGAAGGATGCCTAGTTTAGTTTTTAGTTTGCTGGTTAGTTGTATTTTGTATATATTAAAGGTATTATACCTATTTCTTGCCTTCAAGTTTAGATGGAAAGAGAGAGAGAGAGAGAGAGAGAGAGAGGAGAGAGAGAGAGAGAGAGAGAGAGAGAGAGAGAGAGAGAGAGAGAGAGAGAGAGAGAGAGAGAGAGAGAGAGGGGGGGGGGGAGTCGTTTACACGTGATCGGCTTATATAACCAAACTTTTCTTCTTTTATCTCACTCGCTTCTCATAAATAGTAAAGAAAATCCCAAAAGGTCTTAAGAACAAAGACTGAAGCAGCTAGTACCACCTTAGAATGACGAGACTTCACTCCATAGCGGCAGATAATAAATTCAAAATATCTTTTACACAGTTCACTCAATAGAATATTTTAAGCCCATGATATAAAAGCAATCACATCCCCCTGCCAGCCATATCTCCCACCTTGAAAGCACATGTCTCACGTTTGCTGCGAAAACGCACTGCCTGCTATAGCTCTTCGGAACCTTTTGTGCAGCGAGCGTGAATTGGGACCCGATCACTGGTTCCAAGAAGCGGCTGTTACGTTTTCCATGTCTTATTTTACCTCATTTTCGTTTTTTTTTATAGTCGGATGATTCTTGGGATTCTAGAAATGATTGAGGTATAGAAGCGAGAGTATGATATCATAGCTACACACACACACACACGCATATATGTGTGTGTGTGTGTGTATTGATTGATAGATAGATAGGTACGTAAGCAAATGTATAAGTGTATATATGTGTATATGAATGTATATATATATATATATATATATATATATATATATATATATATATATATATATATATATATATATATATGAACATATAAATACATACATACATATATAGATATGTATATACATATAAGCATCTGTCTATTCATCTTTCTGTTTCTATGCAAACTCGAGACAACCGAATCTCTCTATCTCTGCGTGAGTGTGGAGTGTATCATACGTCTCTCTCCTTCCCACCCCGGACTCTGTTCCCTGTCAGACAATCGGCGATATGTGGTCCGAACCCCTGCGCCTCCGATGTCGAAAATCTGTACAATCAGCTAACACCTTCCTAAATGTGGTCGGGTGGTTTCCAATGGGCGGTTTATCAAGAAGCTTTACACAGCAATTAGGATGGATTTGTTTTTGTTCAGTTAGAATGATATTGTGATATTGTGATACTGTAAATATATTGTCCACTTTCAAAAGTAATGTGATTTATAGTACAGTGATTTTATGATGATTCTATATAAGACACTTGATATTAATCGTTACACTTCATAGTGGATAAAGCAGATTTTTTTCCTTTATGAATATCTGTCATTTTGCACGTATTTACTTTCCTTTCTAAAAGTCCTAGGATATATATTTAAAGCAAGAGAAAGGTGTGTAAAAGTCTACAAATACTAGTACAATGTCTAGCAGGGGTAGTCATAGTAGTTATAACGGCTTGACTCTTTATTACGGAAGAGTACAACACAGTGAGGGGAACACACGAGACGATGTCTTAGGGTAAGCGTGAGCGCGGGGTCGCGGGTCCGGCCAGCCTACCCTAAGGGGTCAGAGCCGGTGACGACCTGGTCACGTCGAGCGCTGGGCCCTGAGTAAAACTGGGTCATCCTCGGGCACAAGCAGTGAGCGTCCACCGAACACGTGGCGTGGAAGTGCAGCTGCAGGAACAGTGGAGGGCGCGAGGTGAGGTCACCGGTTCCGTCTGTTAATGACCCTCCATAATGTGTCTGTGTATGTGCAAGTGTGTGTGTGTGTGTGTGTGTGTGTGTGTGTGTGTGTGTGTGGTGTGTGTGTGTGTGTCTGTGTATGTGCAAGTGTGTGTGTGTGTGTGTGCGTGTGTGTGTGTGTGTGTGTGTGTGTGTGTCTGTGTATGTGCAAGTGTGTGTGTGTGTGTGTGCGTGTGTGTGTGTGTGTGTGTGTGTGTGTGTGTGTGTGTGTGTAGGCAGACGTTAGGTCAGAATTAAGAATGTAATAAAACGGACCCTATGGCCCGTGTCCTTCTCCCGCTTAAATTTATCTTTCGATTGGGCTTGACCTTCCCTTCTTCGTCCTCCACTAGAGTTTTATCGCCTCGTTATACCGGGTTAGTTTATCATCGTTAGGTTTAGGAGGCCTTTTCAACTCTCTCTCACACACATACACACACACACACACACACACACACACACACACACACACAACACACCACACACACAATATATATATATATATATATATATATATATATATATATAATATATATATATATATATATATATATATATGCGTGTGTGTGTGTGTGTGTCTGTCTGTCTACACACATGTGTGTATGTATATATGAATATATATATATTATATACTATATTTATATATATATATATATAATATATATATATATATATATATATATATAATATATATATAACACACACACATACACACACTCAAACACACAAACACACACACACACACACACAACACACACACACACACACACACACACACACACACACATATATTATATATATATATATATATATATATATATATATATATATATATATATATATATATATATATATATATCTGCGTGTGTATACAAATAAACACACACATACACACACACACACATACACACACAGACACACACACACACACACACACACATATGTATATATATTATATATATATATATATATATATATATATATATATATATATTTATATATATATATATGCGTGTGTGTGTGGGTGTGGGTGTGGGTGTGCGTATATACAAACAAACAAACAAACACACACACACACACACACACACACACACACACACACACACACACACACACACACACACACACATACATACATATATATATATATACATATATATATATATATATATATATATATATATATATATATATTAATATATATATGATATATATAGATGTGTGTGTGTGTGTGTGTGTGTGTGTGTGTGTGTGTGTGTGTGTGTGTTCTTTAATATCCTCCTCCTAATTCCTTGTCTTCTACTTTTTCTTCTCCTTTTGATTCCCAATCAACTCTCTTATCACGCTTTTATCTTGGAATACGAGCAGCTGTCTTCAGAATCGGATCTGCCTTCTTGCCTGCATATGATTTCACGAAAATTTGCAGTTTCCGGAAATCCTCAACTTTCGTAATTGGCAGGCTATTCTTTTTATTTAACTTTTTTTTTATATAGTTGTTTTCCTCCCTCGCCCACGTCGGATACGAAATGAAAGGAGACAGTAAAATAAGGAAGAAAAATCGTACGTTTTGAACTTTCAGTCAAAGTTTTCAAGTATCCAATGTGTCAAACTGTTTTACTTGAATTTTTTTTTTTTTTTTCGCGTGTGATGTGTTGTTTCGAGTAATTCTACTTTATCATAATCATCGTTACTTGTGATAGAAGTAAAAGTAATAATAGTAATCGTAGTAGTAGTAACAGTAGTACTTTTTATCATTTTTATGATCAGTATCATTATTATATATTTTTCTTATTCTTTATTTCCATTATTATTTTCGTATTTATTATCATCATGATTATCATTATCATTTCATCATTATTATCACTAATATCATTATTGCTATGATTATGATTATTTTATTATTATTGTTATTACTGTCTTCATTATTATCATTATAATCATTATTTTGATCATTATCATTATCATTATATTATCATTATATATATATTATAATTTACTATTTTATCATTATTATTGTCTGTAGAATTATCGCCATTATTGTTATTATTATCATTATCATCATCATTATTATTATCATTATGGTTTTGTGAAAAAAACACGATTTTGGAAACATGGTGACCTGATTAATTACTATACAACGTTGAATGATGAATCCTGAGTGTCTCAATTAAGTATCTGAAATTAAACTGAACTCTTAGGATACGTACACAGCCGGCAAATTTATAACAAAATGCTGTGTGGTCATTATGAGGAGTATTGTGGCATTAGTCTTTGCCAGAGCTTCGTCGGAGATTGATTTGCTGTCAGACTGCCTTTTCAACCCTCGAGATTGACTCTTTGTGCCCCCACCCCCCACCCCCCACATCGGAAACCGTGTCACTGTTTTTCTAAGTTATGTCAGTTATCTATCTGATCTGTGTCCGTTTTCTGTTGCTTTATTATTATTTTTTTTTGAGTTATTGGCGTTGAAAAAATGGTCGATGATTTCATAGCTGCACGTCATTGGGTTATATATTGATTTCCTACGTATATAGTCATTCGTTGATAATATTTGATTTACTTGTATATTTATCTTTTATTCAATCCTTTGTTTATCAAAATTTAAAATTTGTAACATTTCCCAGACCTGCCTTGCGAATACTACACGATTTTTTTCATCTATATTTTGTTATTTCTATTTTTATTATCATTATTATTATTTATCTATTTATCTAGTTTTTACTTTTTCTGTACCGATCAGTCATTCCTTCCCCTGCAATCATTGCAATCGAACATTCGCGTTATTATTCGAAGGTCGTTTAACCCTTTGATTCACAATTTCTCCTTGCCATTTCGTGTGGGAAATAGATATCAAGTGTTCGAAACTTCGCAATCGTAAGGAAGTTTAATCTGTCTAATGAATCATTTGTTATCCTTGCTGTTTTTTTCCCACCGAGAGTCATGTCCATTCTTCCATACTATTTTTTTTCCACTCTGTTCCAAAGGCCAACGAGAGCCTAGTGTAGATATTAGGAATTTGTTAATTTTCTTCACTTGCTGTTATCTCAAACAACCAGCTAATAGGGTGTTCAATAGTCCAGTAGTGCTCAACTGTTCATTTCTCTCTTTTTTTCTCTCTCTCTCTCTCTCCTCTCTCTCTCTCTCTCTCTCTCTCTCTCTCTCTCTCTCTCTCTCTCTCTCTCTCTCTCTCTCTCTCTTTCTCTCTCTCTCTCTCTCTTAAACAATTTTCCCTGAATATATAGATAGATAGATTTTAGGTTTAATCTATACTGTTGTTTTGCTTTATATCTTACTTGTTCTCTTTTATTTTTTTTTTTTTTTTATTATTTATCATTATTATTTTTGTGTTGACATCTCAGAGAAAAAAATGGCTTTTTCTCATATGCATTATGCAATGGTAACTTTACTTCTAACTTTTCCATAGAAGCACTCATGTACGCATACACGCCCAAATAAACACACACACACACACGCGCGCGCCACACACACACACACACACACACACACACACACACACACACACACACACACACACACACACACACACACACACACACACACACCAGACACACACACACACACACACGACATAGACACATACATACACACACACACATACACACACACACATACACACACACACATAAAACATGATGAATAATGTTGTTTTTATTATAACTGTTGTTATTGTCTATTCTT
>NC_051394.1:37950987-37955987 GCF_015228065.2 Penaeus monodon
TATGAAAATTCTTAACCACCATGATATAACTACGACAAATATCACCACCACACAAATGATATCATCACGAATATCATTAATATCATCATCCCTATCTGCACCACGGAATCGCATCAGTAGAATATAGAATACGTAGTTCACAATATCCAAACACCCTTTAATCTCAACAATACGGAAAAGGCCACTACAGCCGTGACTAAGCTCCTTCCCTCTTTCTCTTTCCTACAAGCCCACATTGCTCCGTCGGTCCTTGTCTTTTAGCATTCCACACATCCCTGAGACGTCGTCGCTTTGAGTTTCTAGACAGAGAGATGAACAAGACAACATTTTCTTGAGTCTCGGTCTCCTTTTTGTTTCTCTGCGGTTGCTGCTTCTCAAAAAAAAAAAAAAAAAAATGCACGAAGAATTCCTAAAAGAAATATGGGACGTGTTTACTTTATTCGAAGAGTTGCGACATCAGGGTGCGAGTGAGAATATATATATATATATATATATATATATATATATATATATATATATATATATATATATATAGAGAGAGAGAGAGAGAGAGAGAGAGAGAGAGAGAGAGAGAGAGGCACACACACACACTCTACACCCCCCCCCACACACACACACGGAAAGAAAGAGAGATGGGAGGGAAAGGAGATGACAAAAAAAAGGGTGTGTGTAAAATATGTTTACAACGCGCAAGAAGCAGGGTTCGCTCACTACACATAAATATCGAATAACTGCAAATAGCAAGAAGTTAAAAGGACCGTGACTTCTGGGAAACGTTGGACCATCGCAGATCTTTTTATGCAGTTCAGTAAGATAAACCTATTAAATACCTTTGTACATATATACACACACCAACAGACATACACACACATATATAGATAGATAATTAGATAGATAGACAAACATATAGACATATAGATAAATAGATCGATTGATTTATAGACAGATTGATAGACAGATAGAAAAATTGACTGATTTATAGACACAGATAGATGAACAGATAGACATTTGACCTTTTGGCCATTATCGGCCCTCAGGCAGCAGCCAAAACCGCCGTATTAAGAGGCAAAACAAGTAAGACCTCTTGTTGTTGCCCTTCAATAAGGGCAGATGTTTCGGACCTTTAAACAGAGTCATCAGCCTTGCTCATTTCTGCTTTAT
The DNA here is from genome assembly GCF_015228065.2 of Penaeus monodon. NCBI lineage: Eukaryota > Metazoa > Arthropoda > Malacostraca > Decapoda > Penaeidae > Penaeus > Penaeus monodon. The sequence continues at coordinate 37,952,149 of NC_051394.1, forward strand.
TGAGCCTTCCGTGGTAAGAAGAGTCTCTCTCTCTCTCTCTCTCTCTCTCTCTCTCTCTCTCTCTCTCTCTCTCTCTCTCTCTCTCTCTCACACACACACACACACACACACACACACACACACACACACACACACACACACACACACACACACACAACAACACAGAAGAAGAGAGAGAGAGAGAGAGAGAGAGAGAGAGAGAGAGAGAGAGAGAGAGAGAGAGAGAGAGAAGAGAGATAGGGGGAATGGAGATTACCAAAAAAGGAAAAACAAGGTTACATTTTGATTTGGATTCCGAGCTTACTGTATACATCTGTTTGTCTGATACTGGAAAATGCAACCTTTACGTATGCATTTTGAGATTTTTTTTCCCAGCTGAAGCTGACTTCAGCAATAAGAGCAAATTGTAACGAAATTCTTTCTTTAGTTGACGTCTCGCTCTCTCAGTCGACTCTGGGACAACATATCTGGTTTCAGGAGTATTGTCCTTAACATGTTGGTCTTTACAGCAGTTCTAAGTCTGTCTAAATCTCAAGCTTTAATAACACCATGCGGGTCTTCCATAGTATACCGTACAGCAGAAACAGTGACGCCTGTGACTCTTTTCCACTGTATGGCACGGGACGACATCTCTTGATGTGAGCATTAGGAATTGTCTTTTTTCAGAAGAATCTGTGACAATGCTGGTACATGCCTCAATATCATATATGCACGCACACACACACTTGCGTGCACGCACACACAGACACACACAAACACACATACAAATAAACAAACACAAACACCACACACACACCCAAATAAACACACACAAACATACATGCGCGCACACAAAGACATAGATAGCCAGACGGACAGACAGAAAGATAGAAGTACGTAAGATTTAAACTCTGAAAATAGTTCGGGACTTATATAAAACGTTGGCTATTGTTCCTTAGCGCAAAGGAGAGGGAATAAGAGTTGCCTGACAAGAAATAGTATTTCAAGCAGCAAGAAAAGGAAAAGACAAAGACATTAATAATATAAACACTTAATATGGAACACGACTAAAATTATATGCGTTAGATTAAAAGCCAATCAAAAACTAAAACAAAATTAACGCGGGGCTCTGCAATTACCCAATATTGCAACAACAAAAATATGCTTAGTTTCAGACTGTTAAACGAAAAACTAATCAACAGACATTACCTTTAATTAAGTCTTTAGTCCTAACAAATACCGTAAGTCCAAGGAAAACGGGAGATTACCAAGCAACGGCGTAAAGACAAAGGAGACGACCTTCTGCCTGAGAGGAAATCTACTCGCCGAGGGCAGTTGCAATCTTCGCAAGGAGTAGTTATTGCAAGGCTGCTTCAAGCCCGAATTGTCTCAGTCACTCGTTGCAGCTGTTACGACATCCAGGCATCCAGTTTATGCGTCTATGCGTATGTATGTGTATACACACATAGAAAGAAAAAGATGTGTATTTATATATATATGTATATATATATATATATATATATATATATATATATATATATATATATATATGCATATATATATGCATATATTTCATATATGTATATATATTCTTCTTTTAACGGTAGGTTCACGTCTGAGCCGCCGTGGTCACAGCATGATACTTAATTGTAGTTTTCATGCTGTGATGCTCTTGGAGTGAGTACGTGGTAGGGTCCCCAGTTCCTTTCCACGGAGAGTGCCGGTGTTACCTTTCTAGGTACTCATTCTCTCTATTTTATCCGGGCTTGGGACCAGCACTGACTTGGGCTGGCTTGCCCAGCCAGTGGCTAGGTAGGCAATCGAGGTGAAGTTCCTTGCCCGGTGACTCGAACCCTTCGAACTCAGATTGCCGTCGTGACAGTCCTTGAGTCGACGCTCTAACCATTCGGCCACCGCGGCCTTGGCGTCATGCTCATGATTTTTGCATTAGAGCGGTATTTGCCATTGCCTACCCGTGTTTTTTTTTTTTTTTTTTTTTTTTTTTTTGTTTTTTTTTTTTTTGTTCGAGTCATATCTCTATTTACCGAATACTTGGATGTTATCACCAAGCGCTAGGCAGGTAATCGAGATGAAGTTCTTGCCAAGGGAAAACGCGCGGCGTGACTCGAACCTCGAATCATTGGCGTCGTGACAGTTAGTCGACTCTAACCATTCGCCACGCGCCATGTATATATATATATATATATATATATATATATATATATATATATAGCATATATTCATAGGGTATATAATATATATATATATATCATATATGATATAATTATATACATATCTGGTAGTATATATACATATATATATATATATATATATATATATATATATATATATAAGATAGATAATATACATATATAATGTAGTATATAACATATATTTACATATATTATATATAATATACATATATATATATTAATAATAATACATATCTATATATATAAGTACTATAGCACCAAAAGTAGACAGAAAAACCATAAGTATTACTAAAATCGAGTAGCTTCAGTCTCATTCCCCAAAAGTGAAGAAGTATATTAAATTACGTCTTCATCCGTGGTTCATTTCAACTAATCAGCGCAAATATGTTTCAAAATAAGATCTTGATTTCAGAGTTATGTAAAAACAATTTCATCTTATGAATACATTCGCTAGGTGATTTTTGCTGCATCTCTTTTGGGTTGTATATTATTAGTCTGTAAGAAAGCTCCATTTGAATAAAAAAACTTTAACCAGTTCTGCCAATCCAAATTGAATTGAATAGTTATATGAATATGAATTGCTAGTTTTATTATGAATTGTAACTGAGTATGAATTGCTAGTTTTATTATGGTAAAGCAATGTAAGTTCTTTACCGGAATTATCGACGAGAGGATTAGAGTTTACGCGTCATCACCACACCCGAGCCTCAGAACGAAGCCCAAAGGGTATGCAGATTGTTTATTTTATCGTTATCATGTCTGGATGCATAAGCAATAGCATATGCCATTACTGTACTAGCATACCTATTTCCCTATATAGCGTTGCCAGATAGGGAAACAGATAACGGAAAGGAAGATCCAAGGAAGACAAAACCCTCCTGAGACAAGACATGATTTTCCATTCCTTGGGAGGGGCTGAAGGGGCATCCGGAGACGCTCGGTCGGAGAGTCGAACAAGGTTTCGGATGCATGGCTTGATCCGCCAGGGTGAATCCTGGGATGAATGACGAAGGTGCAGTTTTGTTATTGTGGTGCTTTTACTCACACACATGCATACTTATATACATATCTACATACATATATACATATATAATACATACATAATATATATATATATATATAATATATATATATATATATATATATATATATATATATATATATTATATATATATACATATATATAGATAGATAGATAGATAGTATGTGCGTGTGTGTGTGTGGTGTATATACATCAGTATATATATATATATATATATATATATATATATATATATATATATATATATATATATATATATATATATATATAGAGAGAGAGAGAGAGAGAGAGAGAGAGAGAGAGAGAGAGAGAGAGAGAGAGGAAGAGAAGAAGAGGAAGAGTTGTACTTATTGGGAAAAAAAATATCATAATACCATTTTCCATCAATATGCAGTGCAGGTTCTCATGCAGATTCTTGGCACTAGGTATTAGTATTTGAAGTCTGTTCCTGCGCTAGAAAATTGATACAACTTTTCATGGCTGTTGATGTAATAACAAGCATAAGTTACAAAATGCTTTTCAACATTATATTTGATAAATCCTTATGTACAAAAATATTCCATGTATTACATCACTATATAATTACGTGAATACGCACACTGACA
>NC_051394.1:37980987-37985987 GCF_015228065.2 Penaeus monodon
TTCCTAACAGCAGTTTGTTCTAGTCTGTCCTGCGCACTTCCATGATTTTAAGGAGCAAAGGCTGTTTACCCTGACGTGCTCAGACGCCATTATAAAAAATACTTAATCTGTTAGTCGATAGCAAAAGAAATAAAAAGTCGGAAGAAAATCGTACCGTAAAATCAGCATATTCGACTCTACGCTCCAAGTTCTGAGAGTCGAAAATTGTTTTTTCCCTCCCTTTGTCGCTGGGCGTCGAATATACTTATCAGACGTAACAAATTTGCAACTGCAGGTGCATGAGAACGCGAAACTTGAGATGCAAATCGCCGGTTAAATTCATAGCCCGCGGTACTTTCACTTGGGTTAGTTGGCGGGAAAAAACGCCATTTTTTCGGGCTTTCTTTTGAACAGAAAGGTAATTCATATTATGTATATATTCTGTTAAACAGAGTTAGCGTTGTTATTATAAGTACTGTTGTATTTTATTATTATTTCTCTTATTATCATCATCATCGTTATTACCATTATTATTTCCCTCATTTTCGTGACGTAGTAAGCAATGTTGTCTTGATCTCATTAGAACATTGCCACCTTTACTACTGTTGTTTATATTGTTATATTAATCTTGGCACAATCACTACAGTTAGTGTCACCGTTACCGCACTTGTTCTTACCCTCATTTACTATACACCATTATCACCATCTTTACGACCATTACTCTCACTATATCAACACACCCTCTCTCAGCTGCCAAAACGCACCCGAACAACATAACACGCACCATATTCCCAGTATGTAAATGATATGAGCGGAATCACTATCAATGACATCAACAAATTTCAAGGCATTACGTGAGAGAAAGCAATTTTTCCTAAATATTTTCCTGACGTGTTATAGAATAATCCACTGTTGCTTATCCTGTAGTACAAAGATGATATTTGCTTTTTGTCTGTTTTAATTTGTTATTGTCTGTATTTTATAAATGTTCTTGATATTGTTATCATTATTACTGTCCTTACTATTACTGTTATTTTAGTATTACTGCCGTTCTTTTTTTGCGAGCTCATTTTCACATTGCTTTTATTATTATCATTATCATCAGTATCATGATTTTAATTGTTGATATTATTCGTAACAGAATGAGTATCATTATCGTTATCTGTTATTGCTGTTCCTGTGGTTGTTCTTGTCATGGTCATTACAGCTAATTATGATCATGACTACTATTATTATTAGCATTATGATCATGATGATTATAACTTATTCATTTTTTTCAGCATTATCATTATCATAACCATAATCATCCTAATGTGAATCATAATCATAAAAATCATCATTGTCATCTTCATTGTCATTGTCATTATCATCATCATCATCATCATCATCATCATCATCATCATCATCACAATCACCATCATCATCATCACAATTATCATCATCATCATGACATTTGTATCATAATTATTATCATTATTATCAATGTTCATCATCACCACCATCATTATCATTATTCTCATTACAACTATAGTTATTATTATTTATGGTGAATTAGGGGATCACAGTCACTATCTAGAAAGCTTTAGTTATCACTCCTTCTCCGAGGGAAATGATGACTCGATCTCTGAACTGCCAATTCAGAAATGGGCTGTTAATGTCCTCAAGAAATATAAACTAAATTAAACTTGTATTTGTAGAACCATCTCCAAGTAAAGGTTTTACCACGACTGCTATGGCCAATTATTCCCCATTTCAGCTTTAATATAAATTATCACGTGATATATAACACACGGCATAAAATCAAATGTTTACCTTGCCCTCCCCATTCGCCAGGGCTTAAGAGTGACGTAGCTTACAGGCGTGACTCAAGAAAAGAAAATAATAGTCACATTTACCTTATGAATCTTATATCCCACATGAATAACTGTGAATCAACCAAACAACATTAACAACAAAAAAATTGCCAACATATATATGAAAACATAAGAAATAAAAATAAACTCATCACCTTGCATTGGTGCAGGAAAAAAAATATATAATTCCAATATCAAAATATCAAAGATCCTGAAAGATGAGGGCAGACTTATATAAATCACTCGAAAAAATAAGACCTTACAACTCATACTTAAGGTGACTTTTAAAGCATGACTTAGGAAAAGAAAACAATATTCACACTATCATATGAATCTTATATCCCACATGAATAACTGTGAACCAACCAAATAACATTAACAACAAACAAATTGCCAACATATAGATGAAAATATATGAAATCAAAATAAATTCATCAGCTTCCATTGGTGCAGGAAATATCAAAATATCAATATCAAAATATCAGACCCTGAAAGATGAAGGTAAGCTTATATAAATCACTCAGAAAAATAAGGCCTATGGTTTGTATCATATTTGAAAGAATTTCACTGCGTCAGCGTTAATATTATTGTTATTACAGTTATTATATCATTGTCATTATCATTCGATATAGTAGTGGTTGAAGAAACAGTAGTAGCGGTAGAAGTATCATCAACATCATCACCATCACCATCACCATCGTCACCATCATCATCATCAGCAGCAGCAGCACCATCATCATTACATTCACCATCACTATCAATACCACCATCACAACCACCATCACTATATTCTCACTCGTTCATCTTCAATCCTAACCGATAAGGGCGCTTCCAAGTATATGTTTTTCAGAAACATTTTCAGGACGAGGATTCCACAACAAGAAGCAGAGCTGACACCTACCGGGGAAGTCTGACGTCTCCTTTATATATTACGTCCTCTCTTCAGCTCAAGGGATCAGTGTTGTTTGGATCAGCAAACCTTTTTTTATGCTTAGGAGGAAGTACCTTCACTTCAGTGCTCCCAAGACACTGAAGTCATTCAAGTCGTGGTACGACTGTTGTTGTTGTTCATTGTTATTATCATTATTTTATCATTGTTATCATAGTAATACTGTTGCTCGTTGTTATTGTTATTCTTATTATTGTTATATATATATATTTTTTTTATTGTTGTTATCATTATTATCTTTATTATTGTTGTTGTTAGCATTATCCTCATCATTATAATCATTCTTATCATTATTATTAAAATTATTATTATTATTATTATAATGTCAACTGTAATAGTGATGATAACAATAATGATAATAATAAGAAGAATAGAGTTAGAATAGGATTCTATTATTTATCAACCCATTTTACATCAAATGCGCGGCCTGAACGCGCGGTCGGAAGGACGGACAGAACACAAGCAGAACTATAATATGATCATTGTCATTAGTATTGTTATTATTGTTGTTGTTATGATTGTTATTGTTTTGTTTTTGTCATCATTGTAATTGCTCTCGTTAATAGTAATAATCAATATTGTTATTATCATCGTTATCACTAGATTGAGAAGCAAAATGAAAAGCATCATATTATTGATAATAATGACAGGTGTTGTGTGCGTGTGTGCGTGTGTATGGGTGTGTGTGTGTGTGTGTGTGTGTGAGTGTCCATATACAATTATATATATATATATATATATATATATATATATATATATATATATATATATATTTTTGTGTGTGTGTGTGTGTGTGTGTGTGTGTGTGTGTGTGTGTGTGTGTGTGTGTGTGTGTGTGTGTGTGTGTTATTATTATTATTATTATTTACTTTTTTTTTTTTGCGTAATTTGAGGTAAATCAAACCTAGACACAGTAGTATTTGAGTCTATTGTAAATAAGGTGGTGAGATGAAAACCACCTACAATGATTACCTAAACAACTACTCCCCTGGGGAAGAACATGTATAAAGACCCAGTCAACTACATGATGTCAACATGGCGCTAAGTTTGTCAAACAACGCATCGGTGATGGCACGGAAAAGAAAAAAAAATCTCACATATATATGTATATATATATATATATATATATATATATATATATATATATATATATATATATATATACATGTATGTATGTATATGTATATATGTATATATATATATATATATATATATTATATAATGTGTGTATGTATAAATATATATATATATATATATATATATATATATATATATATATATATATATATAATGTATATATAAACTAATAACAAATGTTAGAACCTAAAATCATTAAAACGAGGGCCTCCATCTCGCAAAGCTGTTTTCCAGAACTACTCGATTCTGTACTTTTATCCCATAATCGTGATAAAGTAAAGAGTAGTTCCCGCGTCTCAGGCCCCTCCTCCGGCCGGAATCCGAACTGAAGGGGTGGAAAAGGGCTGTTATTTCAGTATTACCGGGAGCAAGGCGTGGTATTTCAGTGGATTTCGTGGGATTTCTTCATTGTTGCTGTTTTTCAAATTTTCTGCTTTTGTTTGAATTAGTTTTCTTACTTATGATGTTGGATTTTTTCACTTTTTTTTTCTCGAGTGTTCATTTGTTTTTCCTCTCTTTTGTCTCTTTTTTTTTCTTTAATCCCTTTCGTATTACCTTTTTTTCTCTCTCTTGGCGTTTCTCTTCTTTATTTCCCTTTTCTTCTTCATCTTGTTCAGTCGTCACCCGTTTCGACGTCACAACATATGGCCGTATATTGTTCCCTCGGACAACCTAGTCAGTAAAGTTAGAAGTAAAGTTAGTTGGAAAGTTAGTAGAGCATTACTTAGGCGGTATATTAAATCTGAAAATGTGATGGTATATTCTGGTTGTTATAAAGCCTGATAACCGCGACTGAGGTAGTGGTTTTAGAACTGGTTATTATTACTTTCGCTGGGCATATCATGATATCATGCTTAAGGATCAGCAGCGGATTTGTGAAAGTCGTTAAATACATGATCACAGACTTTTGTTATCTGCCAATGTTTCTAACCATATCTCTCTCTCTCTCTCTCTCTCTCTCTCTCTCTCTCTTTCTCTCTTCTCTCTCTGTCTCTCTCTCTCTCTCTCTCTCTCTCTCTCTCTCTCTCTCTCTCTCTCTCTCTCTCTCTCTCTCTCTCTCTCTCTCTCTCTCTCTCTCTCTC
>NC_051394.1:37993487-37995987 GCF_015228065.2 Penaeus monodon
AGGTAGGCAATCGAGGTGAAGTTCTTTGCCCAAGGGAACAACGCGCCGGCCGGTGACTCGAACCCTCGAACTCAGATTGCCGTCGTGGCAGTCTTGAGTCTGATACTGTAACCATTCGGCCATCGCGGCCTTGACGATCATGGGCTTTCCATGATTTTTCTTGGCAATTTAGAGCGGTGGTTTGCCATTGCCTTCCGCCCGGTGTTTTTATCGAGTCACCATCTCTATTTACCCGGCACTGACTTGAGCTGGCTTGGCCACCCAGTGGCTAGGCAGGCAATCGAGGTGAAGTTCCTTGCCCAAGGGAAACAACGCGCCGGCCGGTAACTCGAACCCTCGAACTCAGATTGCCGTCGTGACATTCTTGAGTCCGACGCTCTAACCATTCGGCCATCGCGGCCTTGACGATATGCATGTATATATACATATATATGTATATATATACATATATATATATATATATATATATATATATATATATATATTGTGTGTGTGTGTGTGTGTGTGTGTGTGTGTGTGTGTTGTGTGTGTGTGTGTGTGTGAGTGTGTGTGTGTGTGTGTGTGTGTGTGTGTGTGTGTGTGTGTATGTATATATATATGAGGCCGCGGTGGCCGAGTGGTTAGAGCATCGGACTCAAGACTGTCACGACGGCAATCTGAGTTCGAGGGTTCGAGTCACCGGCCGGCGCGTTGTTCCCGTTATTCCCACTGGATGGGCAAGCCAGCCCAAGTCAAGTGCTGGTCCCAAGCCCGGATAAATAGAGAGAATGATTACCTAAAAGGTAACACCGGCACTCTCCGTGGAAAGGAACTGGGGACCCTACCACGTACTCACTCCAAGAGCATCACAACATGAAAACTACAATTAATTATCATGCTATGATCACGGCTCAAACATGAACCTACCGTTAAAAAAAAAGAAAAGAAAAAAATATACATATATATATATACACATATATATATGTATGTATATACATAATATATATATATATATATATATATATATATATATATATATATAAAATATATGTATAACTTTGTATGTTTATATATATATATATATTTATATATGTATTTATATATACATATATATATATACATATACATATATGCATACTTATGTACATTTATGTGTGTCTATGTATACACACACACACACACACACACACACACACACACACCACACACACACACACACACACACACACACACACACATATACATACATACATACATATATATATATATATATATATATATATATATATATATATGTATATCTATATGTGTGTGTGTGTGTGTGTGCGCGCGCGCGCATATATATACATATATAATTATATATTTATATGGATAGATAGATAGATATATCATATATATGAATGTATGTGAGTGTGTGTGTGTGTGTGTGTGTGTGTGTGTGTGTGTGTGTGTGTGTGTGTGTGTGTGTGTGTGTGTGTGTGTGTGTGTGTGTGTGTGTGTGTGAGTGTGTGTGTGTGAGTGTAATTACTAAATTCAATCTCTGTTCCTTATCGTAAACGTTTTAATGTATACCCATGGGTAAATACCTAATGCCCTGTCTTTTCCCCTTCCCCCTCGTCCTCCTCAATAAAAGAAAAAAGCTGCAATCCCTCAGTGTCTCTCCGTGACAGCTCATTACGACAAGAAGACCTTATTAATGGCTAGATGTGGGAGAGGATGACTTGCCAATTTCCGCCATCCCCTCCCTTACGTGAACTTCATACATTTAGTAGATTTGTTTTGGGATTTTGTATATTCATTTCTTTTATTCCTTGTTTTTTATGAATTCATTTATTCGTTTGTTTGTCAAGGAATATTACTATTGCATTTTTTTTCTTTGCAAATGAGTAGCCTGTTTAATATGCATCAAATGAATTATCAATACATGGATAGAGAATATTCTTCGGAAATAATATCTATAAAGAGAACAGCAATGCTGAAACTAACGAGCATTTTTGAATCACCAGTATGGTATAATAATTATATTACAAATAACAATAACAACAAACATATTAAACTTCGTTAGTGATAGTAATCAAAGAAGTAATAAGTCTAGTGATAAATGAGGTTTAAAATAACAACAAGTTAAAGCATGAAAAAATGTTTGCTCTGGAGGACTGTAATATAATCCTACAATTGGCTAATGAGCCTTTTGTATCAATTTGTTGCTTTTATCCAATCCATAATAATTGCTTATTTAAAACTCCTCCCCACTGATATCTTGAATTTCAAAAGTAAAAGTACACTATACACTGCTTTCCACACTTTCTTTGATAATTCTTGTTAAATGTAACAGTGAAATTGGATGTCTAACACTGCATAATGACATATAATATTGCGTGATGTTCAGGCTGACAAAGGACTGTGTGAATGAACGGAACTGGAGAGCTTTTCAGTTACATCAGTTACATTACCTCTCTGCAAATGTTATGGGATAGAATTATAAAACTTTCCGAACTAGAATAACCACACTGAAACAGCT
>NC_051394.1:38000987-38005987 GCF_015228065.2 Penaeus monodon
TATATATATACATATATATATAAAATATATATAATATATATATATATATATATATATATATATATATATATATGAAGAGTCAAAGTATAAACACACAACAGCAAAAATCACACTTGTATTTTTCTTTTCCTGTCCACGTGTTTGAATTACTAAAAAAAACTGGCCACACATCCGCAGCCAAAGGAACCCCGCGCTGACACACAACCGCGGAAAATATCGCAGCTCCATAATTCCATAATAAATGAAGTCTCATTATAGCAAAGCTTAACATCGACCCTGACGTGTTTGTTCATCCCTTAATTAATCAATAATAGGTTGAGTCAGCATCAATTTCTTCATCATAATCAGTTGGGTGTACCGGATTGACAGCCTATTACAGCCTCTCTTCACTTATGCATGCTTCTAATCCCTTGAATGAAATATTCTGACATTTTAAAACGACGAATAAAAAGAGTCAGGGGTTTCGAAGCAACGCGGAGAAAAGATCTGGAATCTCAACATGGAAACGGAAATTATTTGGAAATTTCGAAACGACGAAGTTAAATATTTTTAAATTTTGAAGCAACGAAACGAAATATTCGGGAATTTCAAAACGCAATGATTAAATCAGTAAATTTGAAACAGGAAACATTCAGCAATTTCGGAATTAAATATTCAGGAATTTCGAAGTGAAATATTCAGGAATTTAGATATATAATATTCTAGAAGTTTTGAAGCAAAATATTCTGAAAACTTTACAATACATATTCAAAAATTTCGAAATATGTTCTAGAAATTTGAAGCAAAATATTCTGGGAACTTTAAAATACATAATCAAGAAATTTGAAATACGATATTCTGGAAGTTTTGCAGCAAATTACTCTGGAAAATTTTAAGCATTCAAGGATTTCTAAATAATATGCTGGATGTTTTGAAGCAAAATATTTTTGAAAGCTATATATACACATTCAAGGAATTTTGAAATGAAATATTCAGAAATTTCGGAACGGCGAACCGAAAATCCTGAAAGCCAAACTTCGTGACGCGTGGGTGTCAGCACCGAGTACTGCGCTCGCTGCCAAAACCCGATAGGACTGCATCTATTTTGACGCTGACTTTTCTTCTAGAATTAAATCTATCTGACACAGCAGCAGACCAGCGTCAAAATATTTTATAGAAAGGGAACCTGTTATTGAGACTTGGCCGTCAGCGACAGTCACTCGCCATGGATGGTACGGATCACAACAACGTTTTTTCCTTTTCGATCTGTATCTTTTAAGTGGCTATGCCGATACATATCTGTTTCCTGATGTTTATCTACCTTTACATATTATATATTATATATATATATATATATATATATATATATACACATATAAATATATGTTTATGTGTTGTATTGTGTTATGTGTGTGTGTGTGTGTGTGTGTGTGTGTGTGTGTGTGTGTGTGTGTGTGTGTGTGTGTGTGTGTGTGTGTGTGTGTGTGTGTAATACGATTACTATTGTATGATGTTACGATGGATTTGAATTGCTTTTTGCCTTGATTTAGAATTTAGTATATTGCAAAAACTCTCACTGCCCAGTACACCATTATAAAACTTGTATTGCTGAAAGATTAACATATTAATATAATAGTTACTTGTATAGAGAGGTTTATTTCTAATTAATGTCTGAATATTGCAAAATATTACAGGTGTATGTGTGTGTGTGTGTGTGTGTGTGTGTGTGTGTGTGTGTGTGTGTGTGTGTGTGTGTGTGTGTGTGTGTGTGTGATTTCTGATCATGACCATTTAAGAGAAAGCTCTATCAGCTGCATCACCATAGAAAAACTTTTTAATACCAAAGTTTAAATTTGATTAGTGAATTCTGTACCACACTGCACCGAAAAAAATAACGAACCCACATCCACCGACAGACTGATAACTGCCATATTCGGTTGTTACATCTTGTGTTGATTTAATTAAACCTACTGTTCCATCGTATACCCTTGCAATTTACCAACGCTATCTATGGAAGGATGGGAGGGTACAGGCTCCATAGTCAACAAACTAATACCAACACGTTCGCATGTATGTGTTCTGACATCCTTTTGTAAGCGAGACTAAAGCTGTGTGATCATCCGTAATATCTCGACTATAACAGAGTTGAGGTAATAGGGTACTTCGTGTCCAGTCATTATTGGTGTTGTCGCGCGCCATATGCTTGTTTCTCTTGCTCTTTACTTTAATCAAAGGCACCAGCGTCATCAAATGCTAAGACGCAGTTGCTTTTTATCAAGGTTTCGTGTATTAAATGAGGACTGAACTACGGTAGATTCCCTTTTCGTCTGTTGAAGAGCATCTGCGTCTCTAAGTCGAGGGAAACGGACCAGATGCGCTGAATATCAGTGATAAAGTATGTTCCATAAAGAGCAGATTCCTACCGACTGACATCACCAGTTCCGGTGAAAAGTTGGTTCGGATTCCCTCATTGTTGCCGCTGCCAAGTGATTAGGAGTGTTCCATTTTCCCCTAAAACAGGGGAAAACTTTGTTGTTTTCTAATGCAAATTGATGAGAATTTATTTCGAGCAGATTTTTGTAACATGTTTAGAAAAACTCAATCGCGTTCATGACTGGTGTATATCACGTAAGGTTGTTAGGCTTCATCTCATCTTTCAGTTTACATTAAAGTTTATGTCTTTCAACTCATACGTTTTATCGAGTTAATAAATTTGATATTTTCCATACCACGAGATTATTATAAAAACGGCATCACACTCTAGATCTTTATTGTCAAGAAATAATACCACCATTCATCATGACTCTTATCGCTAATAATAACACTACCATTATCACAAACAACATTTTTAACCCCACTGCTGAAAAGTCTACATTACCACCAACACACCAATCCGCTTCGCATAACAACGACGACCATCGAGGACCATTAGTAACCACAAGATCCCGCTGCCAAGTCCTCACAACCGGATCACCCCAACCACCATTAGACCAGTCATTTCTGTCGTTTCATCTCCAGTAAACAACGAAATAAACAAAACCATTTGCATCTGTTGTTCCCAGTTTCTTTCCGACGCCCGTATTGATTAAAGGCAGGGAGAATGAATGACCCAATTGGATACGCTTTTTCCACCTCGCCTTCTGTTTGTTTGTTTGTGTGGCTACTCCTCGCGCCCTGTCGCTCTGTTTAATTGTCCCGTTTCTCTGATGCTGCTGTTCATGTTTACCTTTTGTGTCCTTTTTATGTTTTCTTTATTGTTTATTAATGTTATTGATGTCATTATCTTCCTCATTGTTGTTGTTGTTGTTATTATTATTATTATTATTATTATTATTATTATTATTATTATTATTATTATTATTATTATTATTATTATCATTATTATTATCATCATCATCATCATCATCATCATCATCATCATCATCATCATCATCATCATCATCATCATCATCATCATCATCATCATCATCATTATCATCATCATCATCATCATTATTATTGTCATTACTTTTATCTTTATATATATATGTGTGTGTGTGTGTGTGTGTGTGTGTGTGTGTGTGTGTGTGTGTGTGTGTGTGTGTGTGTGTGTGTGTGTGTGTGTGTGTGTGTGTGTGTGTGTGTGTGTGTGTGTGTGTGTGTGAGTTATACACACACACTCACACATATATGTGTATATATATATATATATATATATAATATATATTATATCATATATATATATGTATATATATGTATATATATGTATATATATGCATATATATATATATATATATATATATATATATATATATATATATATATATATATACATATATATATATATATATATATATATATATATATATATATTAATATATATATATATATGCGTGTGTGTGTGGATGCATGTTTCTCACACACAAATCCTATCCTAAGCGTCCGTCAGCCCACACACCCACGGCAGCGCCGCCCTCAGAATAGTCCTCCGCTCACCCGTGTCCTATTCATCCTACCCCTCTGCAATCCTCCATCCCTCCTCGCTCCCTTTACCTCCTCCCCATCCCTTTCCACTCCCTCTCTTTCTCCCCCTCCCCCTCCTCTCCCTCTCATTTCCCCTCCCCCTCCTCTCCCCCCCCTCCCCTTCCCTCTCCCTCCCACTCTCCCTTTCATCCTTCTCCCTCTCCTCCCCCTTCCACTCCCTCTCCCCTCTTCCCCTCCCCCTTGCCTTCCTTCTCTCTCTCCTCTCCCCTTCCCTCTCCCTTTTCCTCTTTTCTTCCCCCTATAGCCCCCTCCCCTTCCCTCTATTCCTCCCCCCTACCATTCCCTCTCTCCCTCACTCTCCCCTGACCCTCTTCCACTCCCCTTCCCCTTTCCTCTCCCTCTCCCACTCCTCTCCTTCTACCTTTTTCCACCCCCCCCCCCCTCTCTCTCTCTCTCTCTCTCTCTCTCTCTCTCTCTCTCTCTCTCTCTCTCTCTCTCTCTCTCTCTCTCTCTCTCTCTCTCTCCCCTTCCCCCACCCCTTCCCTCCCTCCCTCACCCTCCTCGGTCCATCAGGCCATATAACCCGAAGAGCATAATGGTTCCGCGGTGATCTTGGCAGCGATCGCCTCCTCCGGGTATTTGTGGAACCGGTGATTAATTGGGCCGCCTCGACCTCGCCTTTGTTCGTGTGCGTCTCCTACGGCGTTTGCCTCGCTTACGCCGTGAACAGGTGAATTATTCTTTCCGTCGATATATATAGATGCATAGGTAGACGTGATTATATATATATATATATATATATATATATATATATATATATATATATATATTCATATATATATTACATATATATATACATATATATATAAGTATATACATATATATACATATATATATATATATCTATATCTCTACATCTATATATTCATATATATATATATATATATATATATATGACTGCCGCGATGGTCCAGTGGTTAGAGCATTGGATTCCGACCCTCATGGTCCCAAGTTCAATTCCCCGTCGTGGCGGTCGTAAAAATGCCTGCGCTCCGACT
>NC_051394.1:38018487-38020987 GCF_015228065.2 Penaeus monodon
TTATATCCCACTGAATGCGACTTAGAGCAAATTAAGTGCTAATCACCTCATATGCCGTTATTACAGAAGTGTTAATTTCCCCTCGTGTTAACAAAGGTGATACGACGATGGCGGAAAACAAAGAATCGAATCTCTTCTTGAATTCCCTTTCATCTATTTCTCGGTCGTATTAGATTTTCCTGCTCCCTCGCTACGGCCAATAGTCTACACAGCAGGCGCTGGCCAGTGGGACTATACACAATGGACCATTATGACCATTACAGATATCACCCTCACAGTTAAAAGCGTGACTGGAACCTCTTACCCAATACAGTATCCAATAATTTTCCCTGGAACTGAAGACTAACAGCCACAGTGTGTTCGAGAAAAAAGAAAGAAAAAATCTTCCCATGATACATTGTCATTGTCAACAGCACTCGGGCCCAGATTTCTTGCCTGCCTTGACGTCGCTTTCACATGTGATCCAATAAAGAGAAATCAATGTGGGAGTCGATGCCAGAAGCGCCACGCCTTCGTACATATCAAAAGCCAAGCCAGCGTTTGTCATTTGTTGCTTTTTCACAAATCTTATTCTTTTCTTTATGACTCTTCCAAATTCACAAAGAACAAGACAAGAAAAAAAACTTATATGTAATGTTAAGGAAATGTTTTAAAAATCTATTCTTTTGTTACTCTTAATTTTACAAGACAAAGAAAAGAATTACATGTAATGCAACCGAAATAAATTTCTTTTGACGGAAATTTGCTTTTGTTGTTATGTACCGATACACTTGCTTTTACAATTTTGTCAGAATTCTACAAAAAAAAAATTGTGACACAGACGCGCACACACACACACACACACACACACACACACACACACACACACACACACACACACACACACACACACACATATATATATGTATATATATGTATTATATTATCTATATGTATATATATATATTTGTATGTATATATGTATGTATATAAGGAGGAAAAGACAGATAAAAGATAAATAAATGAAATACCACGGAACTTCCTTCCAAAGGCTCTTTGGGGGATGTAAGAAGGAGCGAAAACACCAGAAATGTATCGCATACTGAGAAGCAGAAAATCTATTACTGAGGCTCCGATCCTATTCGCAAAAGCACACACGCCCGCGGGGGTGAGAGTGAGTGGGCTGGATGTCGTAACTATTGTGGGCGAGAATTAGTCGATCTTTCATTGTGTGTGTCCGTGAGAGAGAGAGAGAGAGAGAGAGAGAGAGAGAGAGAGAGAGAGAGAGAGAGAGAGAGAGTGTGTGTGTGTGTGTGTGTGTGTGTGTGTGTGTGTGTGTGTGTGTGTGTGTGTGTGTGTGGTGTGGTGTGGTGTGGTGTGGTGTGGTGTGGTGTGGTGTGGTGTGGTGTGTGTGTGTGTGTGTGTGTGTGTGTGTGTGTGTGTGTGAATCACATCGTGAGAAGCCCTAATTATTTCATCAATCTTAAAGTCTCACGGTTGCATATGCATCATGCTCGGCAATAAATACAATATTTTTTTTTTTTCTAATTTCGAAATCCGGAGACGATCTTATTTCTTACCAGACATGCAAGCCTTCCCGGTTAAACCCTCTAGTGTCAATTTTCTTGTGTATTCAAGCTGAATGTTAGTACACTTTGCGCCGTTCAATGCTGTGCTACACGGTCTCTCTCCAAAGTTCTTTTCCAAAACAAGTACCGATTATTGATTCGAATCTCTCCTAATATAGGTAATAATGAGACGTTTCGAGACTTCATTCACACGAACGGATTTCAGACTACGGTACATGACACAAGCAAACAACATGTTGTGAATGAAGCTTTGAAACCATCCTACTTAAACAATAAGAATAAACAATACACCTAAACAAGAGTCATGTTTTTTATAGGTGTTCGAAGCGGAATACGAAAAATATTTGACAATTTTTTTTAGCGTGACTGTACCTGACATTAATAAGGAAACTGAATGGTCTTAATTTTCGCCAACACTTACGGCTAAGTATGCTAATCCTTTTAGGTAACGCCAGTAAATTATAGGGCACTGTCCTGGGTTATTAACGTACTGCAAGCCGCCTGCAATTGGCTGACAGCATAGAATAGAAAATGTATTTACTAGCATATGTTTGTATCCTTTGTGTTTATATCAGTAGGGTTGGGTAGGCTAGGGTAATAAACATTTTATGTTCACTGCCGTCATCTGCAGTACTGTAATATATAGTATGAGGGTAAAATGAATAATACATTTTCCGTATTAATGTTTGCATTATTACACGATATAAAAGTAAAATACTGGCAACATAATGACCTGCATTGTCCAAAATCAACACCATAATCAACAGGAACCTCATTAATTCATGAGATTGGTATGTCTATTTATTATCATGTAAAGCTGCGTATGTTAATGATTAGATATTTAGAATTAAATATTCAGAAATGCGGAAACTTACGAATATATATTTCTATTGCAATCGTTTATTATTTCATTTGACACAATTGCATGAGCC
>NC_051394.1:38028487-38033487 GCF_015228065.2 Penaeus monodon
GTATAGGATCCCCCATCGATGAAGTATGTCATGCATAACTAGAGATTGCTACCTTGGCAGATCAGAATTTCTGACCCCGAGAAGATTTGCTTGCTAGAAAGCTTGCAAATATTTTATTTTACAGTGCCTGCATTCTGTCACATATCATTGAATGTTGAATTCAATGTGGTAGATGAAATAATTTTGTATTAATAGCATTGCTGATTCATTCATTGTTATATTGAACGCACACTGGCGCTTACACACACACACACACTCACTCATCCATGCATCCACACAGAACAAAAGACACTGAAACCTTTTCATTAATAGGGTTTGTTGCTGTCGTAGTTGCAGGCTTAAAGATCTATGACATATCTCTTTTGCCCACGATTTTGTCAGTTGTGATGAGTGACTAGTAAATGATGACTAGTACATGATGACATGATGATGTTCTTTTCTGTGTAACGACAATTGGTTCAAGTTAAACCTTGCTGTTGTTGTTTCCCTTATCTATTCTCATATCTATCAGAGACGGTTGCTAGTTCAAGCCAGGTCCATGCAGATCGCTACTGACGTCTCCCTCTTCTATTTTCTTATTTATCTTGGGAAAGTAACAAACAAAACGAAAAGAATACAAAAATAAAGTAAAAACAAACATTAAAAACTGCAAATTTATATAAATAACTGGCTAGTGGCACTTAACACCCCTTCTTCTCTGTTGCCTCTGTGCGAGACCGAGGACATATGGACATCGAGGACAGATGAATTATACCAAGGACCAGGAAGAAGAGGATGACAGGGATGAGCAGCCATGAAGATGGACCAAGGCCAATGCACGCAAGAACGAGATGACAAGCCAATCAGGACCAGACCCAGGGTTACCTCTTATGGCCAATCTAATGCACCTCGAGGGCAAAGCCTGAGTAGGTGGCCGAGCAATATAGCGTGTACATAAGCACAATTTGTGTAACCCATTAGAAAACAGACCACGTGGCTGGTTGCCATGTGGCTCTAAGTCGAGTTAAGAACCAACTCAGCGAGGGCGTAGATGACAATTTTATCTGACCTCGTCTGACTGACTCAGTTCGTGCACAGCACTCGATGTGATAAGTTCAGTCCAGCCTTCGCCCCTCAGGGCTGGATGGCCAGACAAGCGACGCCGCGCTCAGCGCTTACGCAAGACACTGTCTCGTGTGCTCCCTTTCACTGTGTAGAACACTTCATAATAAAGAGTCAAGCCATCATAACAACTATGACTACGCCTGCAAGCCATGTATTAAGGTCATAGACTCTTACAATGTATATATAAGTTGTGGTGGTTTTACATATAGTTAGGTATAATTATATCATATATATATATACATAATATATATATATATATATATATATATAATGTATATATATATATATATATATATATATATATAATATATATATATATATATATATATATATATATATATATATATATGTATATATATATATATATATATATATATATATATATATATATATATATATATATATATATATATATATATATATATATATATATATATATATATATATGTGTGTGTGTGTGTGTGTGTGTGTGTGTTTGTTGTGTTGTGTGTGTGTGTGTGTGTGTGTGTGTGTGTGTGTGTGTGTGTATGCGTATGTGTATGTATGTGTATGTGTGTGTGTGTGTGTGTGTTGTGTTTGTATGTGTGTGCGAGTGTGTTTGTGTGTGTGCGTTTGTACTGGCAGTGGCTGGTATTAGGTCTTAGACTTGTTTGGGCATGACGCATGACACACCCGCCTTACATGAGTCACTGGGGTAGGAGCTCTTTATGTCCTCCTCCGAAAACGAAGCCCCAACTATTGGCAAACAGCAGGGTGGGAGGAGCTCTACAGGCCTGACCAGAAATCCTCATAGGAGATGGATACTCCGAATAAGAAAACTGCACCTGCTGGGGCCGTCTCACATGTGGCAGTCTCGGCATCTGTCGGACTGTGAGCCTTCTCCAGAGTAACATGAATACACAGATAGCCTGTAAAAAGAAGACAGCTAGGGACAAGCCCTTCCAGAAGCTGAACATTGCGCAGCTGATCCCCAGCAAATTCAAATTCAATTAAAATACTCTATTCCATTAGTTACAATGGTTATTCTTATTACATAGAACGTGGTTTTACAGTACATGTATATATAAAATACACACAGAATTATTGGTAGTATATATAAATCATGCTTATTCTTATATTTTGAAACCTGATGTCATTGGTGATTTAAGAAATGTTCTTTTAATTTCTTCTTGAATGTATTAGAATTTCAGATATTTCTGATATTTAGCAAATTGTTCCAAATCGTGTGTCCACTTGTTAGTGTCTGTCGTGCCCCTATATCTATATGTAATCTTTTGATATGTAGAGAGTTTACCTGTCTTGTTTGGACAAAGGTGTTGTTGCCTACGGTTGGAAAAGTTAATAGCCACTTTGGATAAAAACCTTGAATTATTTTGTGAATTGTGTTTCTTGTTTTTTAGGCTTTTGGAAAAAAAATAGCAAAAGGAGTAGAAATACTTACTTCTTTTTGGTGGCGTCCAGTCCAGGGTTGGGTGTTACTTGTTGCGAACACCAGGTTTTCATTATTTACACATTGGTCTATCATGGTGTGCACAAAGATGTTTATTGTCGTCTTTGTGTTCCTTGTCATGTTTCTAGGTTTTCTCGGGTCTGTTATGTTAATTATGATGTTGGCTTTTTCGATCTCTTCTGGTCCAAAGAGCTTTTGACCTGATGACAGATAATTAATCTAGCCCAGTTTTTTTTTTGTAGCAACAAAGCACAGAATTGATAGACTACTATGTTTTCATTGTTTTAACTGTTTGCACTGCCTTTACTGGCTTCACTGTTAGGGTTGATGTAGCCGCTACCTTGGGCGGGGGAGCAGCCATTCCCCAGGCTGCCGTGGGAGTGCCCATCGTTTTGGGCGTGTGGGGGGGGTGGTATCGCCCGAGCTACCGGGGGACCCGTGTCCTTGAGCAGAGGGCCCATTCCCCTGGAACGGAAGTTTGATATCCTGGGATAAGGGTCCCTTTCACTTTAGGGAAAAGAGTTCGTGCTGGCTGCACGAGAAAGCACCGGGGAAGCCCCTCAGTTGGCCCCCTTTGACCCGGAGAAGGTAACCAGATTTCCCTCTGATGTTGTGGGACCATCCAGTAACATCCAGAAGTTCATCACAAAGCTGCATAAGGTGTACAAAGACCATCAACAAAAAGAAACAGGACTACCAGCAGTCGAGGCATTTTTTCCAGCAGAAACTGCGGAAGATGAAGAATGATTGGTGGGAAAAGAAGGCTGAAGAGCTTCAAGCAGCAGCTAATAACCATGACATGAAGACATTTCATAATGGCCTTCACACTGTTTATGGATACAAGGTATCTGGTTCAACCCCTGAAAGATCTGACCAGTCTACCTTGCTGACTGATAAAACAGACATCCTTGCACATTGGGCAGAGCAATTCAATAGTGTCCTGAACAGAGAGTCGACTATTTTTGAAGAGGCGATTGCATCCCTGCCACAAATACCAGTGAAGGAATCGATGGCAGACCCATCAACCAGTGTCGAGGTTGCCTAAAGCTCTGGAAGCAAATCTGAAATCCTTCCGACATTTATATGAATGGAGGTGACATACTCCTCGAGAAACTGGCATCCTTGTTTAGGTCCATCTGGTAAGCAGGTAATGTCCCACAAGATTTCAAGGATGCATCCATAGTGCACATCTATAAATGGAAGGGAGACAAAACATCCTGTGACAATCATCGTGGGATATCGCAGGTGAGCACTGGAGTGAAGCAGGGCTTGTTCTCCATCCTGTTTGCAGCGATGTTGCCTTTATTGACTATGACAGAGGAGTGTACATCCAGTTCCTTACTGATGGAAAACTCTTCACCCTGCAAAGACTCTAAGCCAGGACCAATGTGTTCGAGGCTATCCTATGCGAATTCCTCTTAGCAGACAACTTGCACTGGGTGCACACTCCCATGAGACATGCGGTGCATGATGGATCACTTTGCAACTTTCTGCAGACGATTCGGCCTCACAGTCAGCCTTGGAAAGACTTAAGCTATGTTCCAGCCCTCACCATTACAGACTGCCAACATACCACTACCTCCTATCGTCATAAACCATACAGAGATCAAGACTGGAAAAGTTCTGCTACCTGGGTAGTATCGTTACAATCAGCGGATTTCTGGGCACTGAGGTGATGCAGCGTATTGGAAAGGCAAATGCAACCTTCGGCCAACTGACAAAGCTACCGTGGTGAGACCATGGCATACGTTTCTCCACCAAGATTGCTATATACAGAGCTATGGTCCTGAGTGCACTTCTCTACTGTTGCGAGTCGTGGACCATCTACCGCCAGCACATCCAGCGGCTGGAGCAGTGTCATTTACGATATCTGCGGAAGATCTGCAGCATTAAGTGACAGGACTGAGTGTCCAACCTCCAGGGCCTGGAGAAGTGCAGCCTCACTACCACTGAGTGCTTGATCGTAAGTTCCAGCTGAGATGGACAGGACACAGTATCCACATGGATGACAACAGAATCCCGAAAATGCTGCTGTATGGACAGCTGAAGTAGGGGTACCACAGCCAAGGAAGACCCTTCAAGAGGTACAAAGACACTGAAGGTGAGCCTGAAAATCTGCAACTTTGATCTGAATTCCTGGGAAGGAGCAGCCCATGACAGAGCTCTTTGGAAACACCAGTGCATACAAGGCAGAACGGCACTTGAAGTCAACAGGGCAGCTGCCATTCATGAAAAGAGAGAGAAGGAAACATCGCTCTGCTTCTGTGAATTCCCTTCCGTGCAGCATATGCAGCCGTTCATGTGCGTCAAAAATTGGTCTTCATTCCCGCTTGAGGACCCATCTCGGCAAATGAATTGAATGCCTACTCATCTGTCGCGTCGACAGGAGAATCCAGAATATATACATACATACATACATACATGTGTGTGCGTGTGCGTGTGTCTG
>NC_051394.1:38060987-38063487 GCF_015228065.2 Penaeus monodon
TTATTAAAAGTAAATGTACGTATTAGTGCCAGATTACTATTGCCTTCCCTATACCCATCCACACCTTGCATACAAGTTGCCTTCTTTTGAATTCAAGTACACGGCACTCAACGAACACACACTAACAACTCTATACTACATAACTTCTCGCTGTCAACTTTTTTTTTTCAACACAACAAACGAAGTCACACACTGTGATCCAACTTAAGTGACACATACCCTCACCTCACACCTCATTCTCCTGCCTAACCATACCGTAATTAATATATTGTGTTGTTATCAATTTAATCCTCAGATCGCACAGTTAAGTATATACTATTTATCTCAGAAGAAGTTTATATATTTATTGTTATGTTCGGTTGTTCTCATCATATCATTTAAGTTTAATGTTTTCGAATTAATGAAATGGTCTGTTTTCTCTCTTGCATGTTATGCGTATTGGTAATTACTTCATTACTACTTGCGTATTGTTATATTCTGTGTGTACACGTATATTGTGTGTTCTCTATAATATCACTATTTCCTTATGCTTGCCGTGCTAAACGGCCGCTCATTCACACACAGATTTAGATCACCTGACTAACCTCCAATCTACCACTACACGGAATTCCCTCTAGATTATGAATTTTACAAAGTGCCATCCCTATGACTTATAAAGAAACCCAAATGCGCTTTTATGACTCCTCCTCGAATGTCGCTATCTTGTCCTCAGTAATGCTGAATTTATGCTTATTTATTTTAAGGTTTGGTAAATATGATGTCATTGTCTCACCCCCAGCCTTTAGCACTAGTTGTCTCCAGTTACAAATAATGGCATGCATTGCAGACACCATTCTTTTATATATGCTTACACATTAATATCACCGCAGAGTTAATTTTTAAGCTACTCACCGTAAACGAAGGGATCCTGCGCCCGCCGCAACGAGAAATTACGCACACTTACCTCATACGATTGAAGCGCCAGACGCGCCGAGAACGCTCACTTAGAATTAATTTTGTTCCGAAGCACAAGTATGGAATTCTTGTGCCGAATAATTTTTTCTCTCTCAATATGATGGTAGCCGTACGTGACACGCAATCCAACTAATCCAAAGTCTTACACCTCATTTGACATGTTACACTTCTTGTTGCAAATTGTTCTTTCGCCTTCATTTTTCTGGCATTTAGTACTGATTGACTAAACGCATTATTATCCTCCTCCTCCTTAGCCCTTTTACTGGACTGAGACACTTATATTTCAGTTTCTGAAGACAATGTAACCCTCCTCGCTACTGAATGTTGCACCGCAATGGGAAAACTCCGCCACACCCGCTACTCTGGCACGCGACGACCCAGTCTCACGTGTCGCTCATATATATATGTGTATATATATATATATATATATATATAAAATATTATATATATATATATATATATATATTTTATATAAAATATATATATATATATATATATATATATTTTATATATATATATAATATATATATATAATATATATATATATATATATATATAATATATATATATATATATATATATATATATATATATATTATACTATATATTTAAAATGTATATATAATATATATATATGTATATATATTTTATAATATATACATATATATTATCTATTTACTTATATATATATTTTATATATAATTTTTATATATTTTATTATATATGATGATAACTTATATTCATATCATATATATATAATTATATAAATATATATATATATATATATTCATATATATGATATATATATATATATTTTTATATCATACTATATATATATATAATTATTATATATCTAATATATATATATATTTTATATTTATATCATTTTAAATTAAAAATATATCTATATATATAATACATGAATATATAAAAATATATTTCTTCTTTTTTTAACCCGGTGGGTTCAGTCTGAGCCCCTGGCCCACACTATTTAAATGTATTTTTCAGGTTGTGATGCTTTTGGGAAAGTGGGGTACGGGTAGGGTCCCCATTTCCCTTTTTCCACGGAGAGGCCGGGGGGTTTCCCTTTTAGGTTTCTTCTCTTCTATTTATCCGGGCGGGGGACCAGCACTTGACTTGGGTTTGGTTGGGGCCCCCCTTGGCTAGTAGGCAATAAGGGTGAATTTTCCTTTTGCCCAAGGGATCAACGCGGCGGTCGGTGACTCAAACCCTCAAATTTCAGATGCCTTTTCGTGACAGTTTTGAGTCCGACGCTCAAACCCCATTCGGCCACCGCGGCCTTGACAATAAATGGGCTTCCTGATTTTTTTTTTAGCAATTTAGAGTGGTGTTTTTGCCATTCCCCTTCCCCCCGGGTTTTTATGAGTAAAACCATCTCTTTTACCGGCACTGACTTGGCGGGGCTTGGCCACCCAGGGGCCCTAGGCGGGCAATCGAGGTAAATTTTTTTCCCCAAGGGAAAAACGCCCCGGGCCGGTGACTCGAACCCTCAAAACCCCGATTGCCTTCGTCCCCTTTCCTTGAT
>NC_051394.1:38075987-38083487 GCF_015228065.2 Penaeus monodon
CGGACCCCCCTCCCCAGTATCCATTGAATAATGGTTAATGGTTATAGCAAATATATGTGCTAGAGATCAAAGATCATATTACACTATGGTAAAGTATTGTGCCAAAAAGAGTAAAAATAAGTTAACGATTAGAACAAAATGTTAGATGTCAATGGAGCGTTTTAGGATAGTATGGTAGTAGTGATATGGGCAAAAAGAGAGGAGGAGCAAATGAAGTACGGCGGAGATTAGTAAAGGTGAAAAGGGTTAAGGGTGGGTGATTGGATGGAATGGAGAGGACTGTATTTTGAGGAAGGAAAAGGAACATTGTATGAGGAAAACTGGCAAAGTAGCCATTATGAAATAATCAGCAGGTAATACGGTAGAGAGAGTGTTGGTGAAGTAGCGGGAGAAGAATCCGGGAATGAGATAAGAACAGGGGAAGATGGTGAAGTATCATGAAGAATGTCAGGAGGGGAAGGATCGGGAGAAGAATACTGTTACGACATAAGGGAGTCACGTGAGCATCCAAGTAGGAGTGGTAAAGATAATTGGGAAAGAAGAGGGAATGATGGTGCACACGGAGAAGGAGAGGATGTTTTGGGAGAGTGGGGGAACTTGAGGAGCAGGATGGATATCGGCAAATACTTTGAATGTAGAGGGTATAGGAATTGAGGGATTGGAGGGTGGATGGGGAAGCGGAGTATTTTCTTGGGTCATGTTTAGGATGTTTTGGATGTCTTCAAGAGTTTCTGGAGGGGAGTTGGGTGGGGAGGTCTGAGAAACAAAGATTCTGTTGTGAGGAGAAAAGGAGATAGGTGTCTGAGGAGCAGAGGAAGTGGCAGGTGTAGGAGAGAATGTGGTAGGGGAAGATGGGGTGGAACGTTTAGGTTCCTGTGAAAGTAAAGTGAGGAGGGGTAGGCATTGGGGAAGTGGTAGAGATTGGAGTATCTGGATTTAGACTTAAAACGGAATTTGATTGAGGAGAGAGGGGGTAGAGGTAGGATGGTTCCTAGTAAAGAGAAGAGATATTGGGGGAGATGCTGACATCTCCAGAAGATGGAAGGGGAGTGGAGCGAAGGATAGTTTTGGAATAGTTAGAGAGAGAAAAACTGTGCTATCTGTCTAGCCTTGCATAGAGTGAGACCTAATTTGAATCTGAGAACTGCTACCTCAGATTTGAGCTTTTAGGCAGGGCAGTTCCTATAAATTACATTATGGGAGGCACCACAATTGGGACATGTAAGTGAGTGAGCAGAACAATTTGAAGGTTGGCACATGGAGGGCAGCAGGCCAAAAAGCTAATATTTCTGTCATTGACAGGGAAAGGGTCGATATGGTCGAACAGGGCAGGTCATTCCACTAATATAAACTTTATGGAGGTCATATCTATGGAAGCTAATTTTACCAATGTTGGCTGGTCTCTGAGAGGAATAGCGTAGCACTGTAATACCACTGCATCATAGTCAATAAGGCAGGTGAGGAAGTCATTTTCACATTCTGACCTATCCTTGTACTAAATGGGACAATCAGTCAGGAAACGGAAACAGTTCTAGTACAAGTATATTTAAGAGAGGAATGAGGTTCTGCAGGAATAGGTTTGAAAGTGAGGTCAGTCAGGATAGATAATGCACAATCTTGGGACTCAGATGTAACTGATAAGGTGTGAATGATCAGAACAACTGCCAATGGAAACTTTGCCTACTTATTTTGAAGACATTATTGGAAGAGAAAGGTATAGTGAGAGTAAGCAGCCATAGGGGGAATCACAAAGAATCAATATCAGTTGATTGGACCAAAAAGAGTACAAAAGGTTTGCAGAGGTGGTAGTAGTAAAAGGACAAGAACAGAGGAAAGATGGGGTAGTACTATTGGAAGACAATTAGGATAAAGAGTAGTAATAAGGGTGAGTGGGTAGACAGTGAAGACTGCACAATAGAAGATGGAGTGGAGATGTTGGAAAAGAGGAAGGGGTGTATTCTGAATGTTGAGTAATGACCTGGTGGATGATCTGGAATGGATAGAGTTGTCAGTAAACATCATGGAGAGAGTATTAGTATCAGTGGTTGGAACTGTGGTCAAAGGAGAGGCAGGGGTTGGGAAACCAGAGAAATCAAATTTAGATGGGGTATTTGATGAAGGGAAAAATCATATTGCCCCTAATAATGGTAAAATAATCTTCATTACTGGCCATGCTGTACCTGAAATAAGTGGGGAAAAGAAACTGTCCATCCCTCAGGGTCCCCATAGGGGGTAAGGGCAAGGCGATTAATACGAAGGAATACAGTGTCCATGGCTCCCGGAAGATGTTCAGGAAGTGGACAGAAGAAAATGAAAATGAAAGGGGGAGAAGAAAAGACCATCCAAAATTAATTGAGGCAAGGGCTGAGGTCCAAGGTAAGGGCGACCCCTTGGATTGGGCCTGAATATCCATCTCCTAATCCCCCTGCGACAAGCAAAGGATTGGGGAGGAGAACATTGTATACCCCCTAATGGGGGTTGCAGTTGAGTATATTAATGGGCAGCTGCCATCCATTAACTCCTGCCCTGGATGACAAAGAATCCACCACATATGTACAGGGCATTGGACAGACTCAGTATCAGGTGCTCAAAGACACTGTGATTGCATATATCATACACTGATATAGATATTGCAGGGGATTGTGCCCCCTGTAACCCCTCTGAATGCAAGACTGAGTTTCCTCAAATTCCTCTCCTACAGCTTCCACATATTTATTCCAGGTGTTCATTTCTCGGACCTCCATCGCTGTAATATCTTTTCTTGTTGCTTTTCAGTTTTCACTTCTCTTCTATCTGTATTACCTTTCACCTATTGAACATGCCAACTACCATTAGTAGCTCCTTCTATTAAAATCAAATTATCCCCATGATAAACCACACTGGGCCATGATATTCACGAATATTAGCAAAAGCACCTTTCTGATGAACCATATTAACTCAGAGCTTCATCTTATATAAAATATCATTATCTGAATTCTTAACCCAATGCCACCAGTCATGGCATGTACGTACATGCCATGCCCACTGTGAGTTTACTTTATTAATTGTTGTTACACGTAGACGGTTACTCTTGTACTAAGTCACCGGTGAGCCAGTTACAAGTGCTGCCTGTCTCGCCCGTTTACCCTTTTCCTTGAATTAGGAAAATATTTTACGTTATCTTATTTTTCTGTTACTATTGTTTATAACATTATAGTAATTATAATGTCTATAATAAAAATACCACCATCGACATTCACAGCATTAGTATAAAAAAAACATCTTTCCTGCCAATTCAAGGAAAGGCAAAATCAGGTAAGGTCACAAGGTCTACTAATTGACTCCTTTGTGGCTAGGCACTTTCAGAGCCATCTATGTGCAGAGACATTTCACAACAAATAAATAAATAAATTAAATTAATTAATTAATTAATAAAAAAAAAAAAATAAATAAAATAAATAAATAAATAAAATAATAATAATAAATAAATAAAATATATAAATAAATAAATTCCTGGCAGCATTGGGTTAATGTTACATAATTACAATAGGATCATTTCACTTTCTTTTAAATGTAAAAATATTATTCAAGGAAAGGATTTCTTTCTTTCTTTCTTTAGGTTGTATGGAGCTGTTCACATACATGCAATGAGTAGTAAACCATATGCAATTCTGATAAAACAAGTATCCTGGATCAAATAAATGTCATTTTCTCCTGGGTAAATTTATTTCTCTATGAAATTACATTACAAATAAAAACTTCCATCTACAGTTACTAAATTTAGTCACTGCACTCCCTCTACACACATGTATAGCTGTTCATCATTTGACATATGAATGATCACTTAAATCCAATATGCTATAGTTTAATACCTATTTTATTATATGGCAATGGTTAGCAAACACTGAGAAAACATCTTTAGAATATAGAGGAGACATGTGTATCCCTTACTTTACTGTTAACCTTACATTTGTACATTTATGAATAGCTGTAAAATTATAGTGCTGGCTGTACCATATCATAAACCTGCATTCAGATCTATGACGGTACAGCACAACTCTTTTCATCTCTATCTTAACCCATAATATATAATCAATAAAATATTAATAAAAATGTGCTGAAATGTCGAGAATGTGCTGGAGGTAATGAGAGGGAAAAGACATTAATGAAACTGGATTCTCACTGCAAATCAGATAAATTGAAACAAATATTTACATCTATAATCTAATCTACAACTAAATTGTTATATGTGTGCATCTGAACTTGAATCTTATTACATACTTATCTCATTATTTTCATTCTAAATTAAACAGAATGAAGCGATCACATTCTTCATTTGTGTGTGAAATGGATTAGCCATTGCCTTAATGCACACTAAATAGCAATTCAATGACTTACATTGATATCAAACATTAGTCGTGTCAAAATTAACATGATGTAATTTTCTCTCTCAACAGGTTATCCAGTCACTTTCATGATATATTTACCATATTTGAAGACAAGATGTATAAGCATAAATAAGCTATTTTGATCATGAAATTTTATGTAAATCTCTTGAAAAACTTCATTTGATATGTTTTACAGAAGGAAGGGAATGATAGCCTTCCTACGAGGGTAATTTTTGAATTCCTTCTTGTAGTTGCGATGCTTTCCCATTGCCCACACAGCCATCTGGTAGAAGCCACAGAGTGCAAACATTCCAGCTGCAAAAGGAAGGAACTTATGTGCATTCAATACCACCAAAAAAGGAATATACATGTTAACAGAATAGGAACTTGAATAATTATGTTATTTGAAAATAAACTACAAAGGAACATATAGTACTTTATTATGAACTTGAAGGGAATGTGATAATTTAACACTAACAAGAAAAGAACATGTGATGAGTTCATACAAACTAAAAAAGTATATATCTTAATTACTTTGTATACTACATTACTTTGTATAACCAGCTAATCACTTATCAATATCATTACAAATCAAAGTAAATCTTCACCTTCAGAAGAGATTTATTTACCTGGCAGACACTGAGTCATGGTTGTGAATGCCAACCATGTCCCAAATTCATAGGTGTAATTGGGGCAAGAGACAGTATTGAAGAGCATGGTGAGAGGGTTGCTGTCCGGGTAGGGAATTTTCCTCTCCTTAGTGCCTGGGGGTCGAAGGTTCCTCAGGGCCACGTGGATGCTGAAGTTGCCCAACTCACACAGCTGAAAAAATGGTTGAAGAAATTAGATGACCAAATATCTAATAAGGATACTTGTCATGCCCCTTATTAGTTATCTCTTTGTGATCAATTAGAAGACTTCCTTGCTTCCTAACCTCATTATGTGCTTGAAGAATCCTTGAACACCAGAAATTATTGAAAACATTATTCATCTAAATGAGAGTGGCTATCAAACCCCCCAAAAGTAGTGCTAACTAGTTACTTTGTTCTAAATTTTTGTAATGAAGGTGGTATCAAGATACCCTAAAATATCCATGGTAGGAAACTTTTCATTTACACACTATTATAAACTGCTGTAAAATGCCCAAACATACCCACTTGAACTCATACTTACGACAAAAACGGCCAGGGAGGAGTACACCTGCAGGTCGCTTGGGGCTGTGAAGAGGGGATGATTGACGTGGTAGGCCACATAAGCTGTGAAACCCCAGTAGTATCCACAGTTCTTGAAGAGGTTGAATACTGGCATGGTGCCATGGGAGAACCGATGAATAAACAAGGTCTCAAAGATGCGTTTTGCGTAGTGGAAGGACCAGCACCCAGCAGCAATGCTAAAATAAAAATATTGGAAGTTAGTCTCAAAACTGTTTAATGATATTTTCTACTTCTAAAATTTATTCATATTTTTCTTATTCTTGCCTATGATGCTATCAAGAATATTAAAATTCATGGAATTCCACATTTTCCTCATAAAAAGCCATGATTGTGCACTGTCCACTTTGACTGATTGATTGTTTTTCGTTTTGTTTTTTTTCCCCATAATGGTTCAAGAAGTCAATTACAAGGTTGTTCTCTCCATTCTCTGATTTTCTGGCCAAAAGTTTTTATTTTGATTATATGGTCATTATTAACCCTTTCCCGACGGGTAGTATTCATAGTGGCCCGGGCCCCGCTGCCGGGGGCTTATATCGTCGCCCTAGCATGCGCGACCACTCATGCCAAATACCAGTATCCCATGTCGTTTCTTCGTAATACTACAAAGATATGTTGTATTTTCAGTTTTCATTATTTTTTAGTCTCTACTTGCCAAACTTCCTGATAAATCAAGACTGAAGGGTATTTTTGTTGTTATATAGACTCCATAGTTGATCATTATTCAGTCTATAGTCTGAATAAAATAAGCAGTGTGCGGCATTATGGAGTTGAAATCGTCCGTTTGTTGCATTTTTTTTTTTTTGCATAGTAAAAATGAGAAAGTGTTAAAAACGACTTAATCACAGTTTCACTAGCAGAAAAACATTATTTTGCCGTGATTGCAACAAAAAATAACTCATGGCATCTCCATACATGCCCCCGGCAGATAGTCCCGCCATGCCATGGCGGGACTATCATGCCATTCGTCAGGAATGGGTTAACCCACTGGAACTAGGTGGCTTTTCCCCCAAAAAAATTCTAGCATAGGGCTTCCTTGATCAGTAACTCTCCCAGGTGTCT
Organism: Penaeus monodon; assembly: GCF_015228065.2. Lineage (NCBI taxonomy): Eukaryota > Metazoa > Arthropoda > Malacostraca > Decapoda > Penaeidae > Penaeus > Penaeus monodon. The sequence goes on from NC_051394.1 coordinate 38,082,628, forward strand.
GGCTTGTTGGCAGTGTTATGATCTCTTTGTTTGTACAAGTATATTTTGCTGTTTTGCCACTTGTCATTTGCTATGATGTATCAAGATGGCAATAGGATATTTTTTAAACTCTGTCTCTATTCCATCGATAACTCTGTGCATTAACAGTAACAATAAGTAACATTGTATTATGTGTTTTTTTTTATATTCTATTAATTAAATTTTCTGTAACACACCCTATGCCACTGATGACAGCATGGAGGAGGAGGAAACAGAGCATCAAATAGTGTCCTCCCTGAAGCCAGTGCTCTTCCAGCCATGGCTTGCAGATTGTACAGTCCACCTTTGTTTACCTGTGCTAATAATGCAATAGCCGTTTCCTAAAAGCCCAATAAGACTTTTCCTCCAAGTCATTACTATCACCCAAGTCTTCAAATGAATTTTACTTGACATTCCTGTCACCCCAGCCCTTAGCCAAAATTTCCCATGTTTGCATATATCTATCACACTCTTCTCAGCTTAAGTTTTTCTTGACATGACTGTATTCATTATAATAACAAAACTGACAATTATAAAAATAATTGATAAAATTATCAATTAAGTGTTAATTGCAATAATAACTACAATTACAAGAAATTCAAGAAATAGGCAAGCTTAAACAGGTAAGATCAGGAACACCTAATTATTAGTGAATAAGAGCTTGTGAAGCTATTTATAGTGTCAAAAAGTTACAAGATGTTGTATTCATCATTTCATATTTTTATCATTCACAAGCTCATCTTCATTATCATTATCATCAGCATCACCATTATCATTCTTATAATAATTTTTGTCATAATTATTTTTATTACTATAACCATCAGCATCACCATCATTATCAT
>NC_051394.1:38088487-38093487 GCF_015228065.2 Penaeus monodon
AATGAGGATATATGATAGGGATAATAATAATGTCAATGATACTTGTTACTCTGGCATATGCAGTACAGGTTGGTGGCTGACTACTACTGTGAGGATGTGAGGGGGCATAAACGAAATATAGGAATGCATTTTGGCACATCTACAAAATTTTCCTACAACTGAATGTCAAACACCTTTTGGGGGTTAAGACAAGCCTCTAATCTTAACCCTAGTAACATCCATTCCAGATATAGCAAAACTGAGCATGCTAGTAATTTGAACAGGTCCTACAAATGAAATTACCAATACACTACAATGAAGACCCTCAGTTCCATCTTTACTTAATAGCTGCAGAACCCTTGTATCACAACTAAAGGCTGCAAATGAGGCTGTGACAACTACTTAGGTGAATCAATGGTGGATATATCTATTCTTTTCCCATACAATGTTGTTTGACTTTTTTCAGTCGATTTCAAAGATGTTTATTATTTTTCTAAACCATTCCTATTCATTTCCTCAGCCACACTTATAACCTTGATTGCTGCTAAGAGACATGAAAAGAACATCAAAATGTTTTTTTTTTGGATTTGGATTGAGTGAACATCAACTTTCGAGTGTAGTGAAAATCCTAACCTTATGGACACTGGTCTCAATTCTGAAGACCCTGAACCAACCCAATACATGGACCACGAAAACCAATGAGTACAAGAGAAGAATTAGAAAGTGATAAAGAAGAAAACACAATCTCAAAACAACTGAAAAACAAAGAAGCCGGATGGAAAATCACAGAAAGAACCCCAACCAACAACAAGTAATAACCTAGCAAATATGGAGGTAGGAAATGAAAATTCCGTAGTACTTATTCAATTAAAAGATGGATCTGCAACCACTAATTTTAACAATCCACTAAAATTAACCAAAGCCATAAACAAATCAGAATTTCAGAAATACATAGTTGAAGATTTCCCTAAGAGTACTAGGGGCAGGAAAGCCCTCAGATTTGAAATCAAAGACATATCCAAATTAAGACCATTAACAGAAATAAGTAAACTAGGAGACTGGGAAGTAATATGCAAACAAACAACTTCAAATAAATACACAAACTGTTCCTATGTCAGTTGAAAGGACTAAATATTGAAAACATTAATGAAAAAATAAGAACATTAGGATATGATCCAAATGAAATAATGGACTATAAGAATAAAAAGACAAAATAATGACAAAAAAAGTGAAGAAAAATGGATACCTACTAAATCACTTAGAATCACTTTCAGAGGGACTTTACCCAAAAGAGTGGCTATAGGCCATACAAGTTAGACAATACACATTCCCTATAAAGATTGCCAAAATACTCCACATTGCATGGTTATGAAATTCATTTACCAAACACAAAAGAATCTACAATTCAAAGAAATCAAACTAAGAGATAGATATAACGATAAATTAGAAATTCTAGGAATAAAGATAAAAACAAATAGTTGAACATATAAATATTATACAATCCATGTAATGACATAAAAACAGAAGAATTCCAATACCATACAGATCAAATCCCAGATCCAAAATTAATAATGGATGACTTCAATACTCACCATCCATACTGGAATAATAATATAAGTTACAGACAAATTAATAAAACAGGCGGAAGTCTAACAAAGTGGATAAGTCAAAATAAATATAATGTTAACTCCAAAAAATCATGCAACTAGAGTTCATCCCAAAACAGCCAAAGAATCAACCATAGACCTAGTATCTGGATCACCAACCCTAAGCAATATTTAATTAAAAATGGCATCTCACCTAGATAGTGACCGTTTCCCAATAATACTAACAGATAACACACAAAGATAACAGTTTGTTAAAAGAAAGAAAGAAAAAAAAAAGGCAATATTCAAAAGAAGGATGGTTTGATATCCAAAGAGAACTAAATAGTACAGGAATAGGAAATTTAACTTCCCTTGATAAACTGACAGAAATGATAAAAAATATGGCTCTTAAAATATTTTCAGTGGAAACTCAAGAATATAAAGATAAACCAATAAACCATGGTGGAACAAAGAATGTAATGACACTATAAAAGAAAAAAATAAAGTTTTCAATAAATGGAGAAAAAAAAACTACAATAACAAACCAATTAGAGTACAAAAAAATTATTAGCAAAAGCTAGACTTACAATAATGAGAACAAAAAAGGAATCATGGGAAGAGTTCTGTACTACATAAGATATTAAAACTCCACCTAGAAAGATATGGGATTTTCTAAAGAAATTAACAGGAAAAACAACTTCAATGGAATATCCACTCATAGAAAATGACTTGCCACTAACAAACATTACACAAAAACTAGAAAAATTCAAAAATGAATATATGAAAAGCGGAAGTAAAAAGCCCCAAAAACTTCTATCAGACTTAGAAAAAGAAGGACTACTTGATTGAAGAAATACAAATGAAATAGATAAAGAAATCTCTCTAGTGGAATCAAAAACAGCAATTAAAAATGCCAAACACAACAAAGCATCCGGATCAAATAAAATTACATACAAGTTTTACAAAAATGTCCCAAATAATAATACAAAAGTCAATATTATTCAAATTTAACTCCCATTGGTCCAAAGGAGAATACCCGGAATCATAAAAAAATGCACCAATAAATCCCATAATAAAACCAGGAAAAAATCCATCAGAAGCAAAATCTTATAGATTTATAAGCAGAATTTTGTGTATTGGCAAGATATTTGAAAATATTATAACAAAAAGATTAATATGGTGGTTAGAACATGACAACAAGTTAGATAAAGACCTGACAGGTTCCAGACATAACCCAACTAACAAGTAACAAAAACTTATTAGAAGCCTCCACTAAAATAGAAATAGAATTACAAAAGCTAAAAGATGGGGCCAATGGTTGGGATTTGAAAATAAACTTCACGTAAAAGTAAATTAATGTGGTTTTCAAGCAAAAAAGATAAATCAATTACCAATAATAAGAATAGATAATATAGAACTTAAATATACTCAAAGTCATAAAATTCTTGGTTTTAACTTTAGATGCTCCCAAACTAAAAAGGAAAAAACCATATAGAAAATTTAAGAAGAGATATATTACGTAGAATAAATATAATGAAAAAACTAGCTTCACTAAACTGGGAAGCAAACTGAGGAACTCTTATTATAATTTCATAAACTATACATAAAACCAAAATTAGAATACAAAGTAAATTTTTATGGAGCAGCAAAAGAAACAGAATTAATAAAACTAGTAACTTTACAAAGTCAAGTAGTAAGACTGGCATCTGGATGTCTTAGATGAACTCCAATCATAACTCTCCAAGCATTAAACAAGTTCCACCTTTAACAAATAGAATAAAAGAATGTGAAAGTATAAAATTAACAAAAATCCTAAATAAACCAGATACAACACCAGTAAAGCAACAAATGATAAAATGCATAAAAGAATATAATCCACAAAGAGACAGAGGATCACTAGTGCACAGAGCTACGGAAACAAGAACAAACATAATTACAAACGTGATATCAAACATATCCCCAATACTCCCCATGGCATGATATCTCAGAGAGCATACAAACAAGCTTTAAAAACAATATAACAAAACATGCTCCTCAAATTATCATTCAAAAAACCATGCCAGGAGTATATAAACATTACTTATAAAAACTATAATAGAATTTTCAATGATGGATCAAAGATAAAAGAACCGCAATCAACGTCAGCTGCAATTTTCATCCAGAATAAAAATATAACAGCTATTTAGAAACTACCTCCGAAAATTAGAAATCCCTCACGTAGCATTATTTGCCATAAAACAAGGATTAAGTTATGTAATAAGACAACAAACTGACTAACACAGTAATATTAACAGACTCACAATCATCACTACAACTAATACAAAATCCCAAACCATTAAACTATAACCAAACTGTATATAAAACAAAAACAAATATACTTTCTCTCAACACAAAAACAGAAGATTATGGTTCCTTGGATTCCATCACATAAAAATATAAAGGGAAATGAAACTGCTGATTTAGCTGCAAAGAAAGCCCTTAAAATAAATAATCCATGACCATACCACATGATTCAAATTGTACCATAAAAGATATTCAAATAAAAAAATACCAAAAATGGGAATCAAATATAAAAAGAATCTTAAACACACACAAAAAAATATTTAATCAAAGAAAACATCCAAAAACCATGGACTAGAGCCAGGTACAGAAAACTATATACATGCATGACAAACACACAAGATTAAAACAACACCTACATAGAATGAAAATGGAATATGACCCTTTTTGCGCATGGTGCAAGAACCAAGATTCAATATAAATACAATACAAAACTAAAGTATGCTCTAAGACAAGTAATCATAAAAGATATTGATATAAATCTTCTGATTACAGGTGCAGATCAATCATCTACAACAAAGTACTACATAATGAGACACACAAAGATTTTCCTACAAACAGCTAAATTAATCGATATAATTTAAGAAACAAGATGTCAAGAAAAAACGAGGGTCCAGGGGATATTGACAACAACAGTCTAAAACCCTATAACGAAAGAAGATCAAATTATGGTAAAATTTACATCATCATTAAGAACAAATGTCATATATACATTGAATGAACATAGTAGAAATAATGGACAGCAAATAGGAAATAGCACTTTTTAATGATCATATTGCTATCCAATCCCACTTGAAATTTACTGTGATTTGTGATAGGAGGCCTACAATCTTAATATTTAAGATATTGGCCTTATGTAAAGTGATCACAGACTTTTGCACCTTTGCCACTGCAGCAAATGACCAACACAACTCCAACATGTATAATCAGGCAAGGCTTAGCATGGACATGTCCCTTATTCAGTGAGAAACTGCCAGAGGTCTACATAAACTATCTTGCCAAAGTATATATGGAGGAGATTAGTTGCCCTCTGACAGTTGACAGATATGCACAGAAGCCACAGTCAGTCAACGGCTGGCACAATGGCTGGCACTC
>NC_051394.1:38098487-38108487 GCF_015228065.2 Penaeus monodon
CATGACTGCCGCTCGGAAAAGTCGTATAGGAAACGAATAGGCAGGTGGGAGCCCCACCTTTTCGACGCCGTCAACCACCTTTCCCCGTTCTGTCGGTAATACAACCTGCTAGACGGAACTTTGACCCTTCAAATCACCCACGCTATGGCATGACCATGGGCCATGTCATAAAATTGTCATATGCTGGATAGCCCATCTCTTGTGAGGTGGCTCTCCAGAAAATTTTCACTCTCACTGAGGTGGCAGTCACACACCTCTTTAAGACCCACAATGGCTTCAAGGTGACAGTAGCCAAACCGGAACAACTGACCCTATTCCTTTCGACCGAAGGCCAAAGGAAGTTGAAAGATCAAGGCTTTACTCCATTCCCCTTTCCCGAAACGAAGGCTAAATGCACGGTAGTGGCTAATAAGATCAACAGGACGATCCTTCCACGATCGTGTGCGTCTATCAGTCATGAAGTATCTGCCAAAAACGGCGTCACTGTCCTTGACGTTTACAAGCCTCCTGAGTCACGAATCGTTAAGATTCGTGTTTCTGCCCCAGAGGAAGCCCAGAAACTTCTCTCACGTGGGATCACGACGTTTAATACATCGGTCCCTCAACTGCTACCGTTATTAACACAATAAACACACATGCACACACACACACACACACACACACAGATGCTCTCGTTGCGGTGGCGAAGGTCACTTTTTCGCCAAATGCAAGCAGGCCATCAAATACTGCAAATGAGAGGGGTCGCACGTTGCAGATCCTGCCCTAAACGGAAGGAAATTCTCAAAGCAAAACGAACCCAACTTAGGGAAAACAAGAACACTGCTCCTTCATACGCCACAACAGCCGCCACACAACCTGCCCAGACTAGCACACCCAGACGACCTGCATCTACCTCCAGGACAACTCTGCCTCGACCTCCCCAAGTCAACAACACTTTTACACCTAACACAAACCCGAAAATACAAGCCATCTTACACGTAGCTCTCATTGCTGTTAAATACAACGAAAAATTTGCAAACATTGTCCCTATCATGCTACAGAAAAACGGGGTCCCCAGCATTGTTGTCCCAGAGGAGATCAAACACTGACCCACAGCCTCATTGCTCCAAACAAAGATACCTCGTTTTGCAACCAGCACCACAACGAAATCCAAAAGAAACTGTACAAGCACTTAACACTACAAAAAAACAGAACACAAACGCAAAAAGATCTCACCACCAAACAAGCGCGCAAAAAAAATGACAAAAAGGATCCCCCAGTCCCGCAGCGTCGTCGTCATCGTATGGATGGACACCATCTTTGACGACGAGAGTAGCGGCTCCGAGATCGACATCGAAGTCGTTCCCGAAGCCGAGGAAGAGCTCCCTCTCCCCTTGGAAGGAGCCTTTGCCGTGCTCCCTTCTAGGGAGCACTTGGGACAGCGCGGGAGTATTAGGAATTGGTCCGCTGATTCCCAGGACTTCCGCCCTGTGTCCTGATCGCAGGACTCTCTCCCTGACCTCGAGGAACCGGTGATCGAGCCACGATCCACTGATCTCAAAAAAGACTGGATCGAGCATCTATTGTTTTGAAATGAAGCCAGCTTGAAATCGTGGCGGCCATATTGGATGTACCCAAAACATAAGCAAGTGTGCGGAATATATATATATATATATATATATATATATATATATATATATATATATATATATATATATATATATATATATATATATATGCGTGTTTCTTTTAATGTGCATTTATTTCACAATGGACAGCATTTCTTTATTGCAGCTGGAGCGATTAGAAAGCTTTTAAGGCTATTTCAAGTGATTTTATATTATTTATAAAGGTATTTTAGGTAACTTTCTTAAGTCATAGGCTAAACCCGCACTTTTCGTCAAAAATGTTTCTTCTGACCATAGCCTTATCCAAAATAAATTCTTTATCGCCTTTTAAACTGCTATTTGAAGCTGCATTTATATTAAATGTATCTCATCATGAGACTTCCAAGAAAGAAATTGTCGATCGGTCCATGATAAGTTCGCGATTAGAAGACAACGGAGATAGAACTTACCCGTGAAAAGTCCTTGGAAAATTCCGCTTTATCATCGATTCGTCGTCGCTCCTCACATCACTTCGAATTTTTCGGTCTCATTCTATTTTCTAGTCTGCTCGACACGCAAATGCAAGCACTGTGCACCCGTGTCGCCATATTAGCGTTAACTCACGTTAATGGTAATCAATATGGCGACCTGACTGTTATGACTTCAATCTGTCGCCTAAGAACAATTGTTTTCGATCCAGTCTTTTTTTGACGATCGTGCTACACGGAACGCTACCGGATCAGTGCGCCACTGAAGTAACCTAGTAACAATGAGTCTACTAGAGTTCGATATGCTAACGATCGTCAGACAAACTGTAGTCATTTTTCATCCGTATTTTTTTCGACCTTCAGACAGAGCCCGATGTGTCCTATGAATTCGTATAGCCACACCACAGGCCATAAATCGGCACTATGTCCTGACCTATAAAACCAAGACTAATTTCCTCATGAGTCCTCACACATTTCAATTTACAAACTCCAGACTTCATGCAATGAGGTATATCATACCCAACAGGCCTACCTATAATCCTTTCATGCCATAAACGAAGACTATTTCTATTTGCAGACTTCTACAAATTATTCAATAACAAACTCCCAGTCTTCTTGCTGGAGATATCAACACTACCACACGACACTACACCAAAGACCATGCCCGTGGCACTCTTTTTTTTTTGAAACGAAGATACATAGGACCCGACTTGAGACCACATACCCATCATAATTAAAATTTCCACATCACCAATACTAAACAAAGAAAGACGATCTTTTCAGTATAAACAAGCAGAGTGGGAGTCGTTTAAATCCAAATTAAATTATCAAAACTTTGAATTAATCTTGACGGGCTTGATTCCCAAACAATAGATGACATGAATTACTTCGCTCACGCCTCAATATGCTGGACATCTCAGTCATCAGAAACACATACATTTCAGCACATTTCAGCCATCTGAAATGACAAAACGTCTCCTGACCTGTTTACGAAAATTTGAACAGATTAAACCATGTTTGCTGGGACTTATCTATTTTAACAAAACACGTCATCGATAGTCTTGATAACGACAGATTTAGTTAAAAACTTAGTATGCAACAGAGTTCGCAATCGACGGGAATTTTGGCAAAAAATCTAACAACTTAAAGGTAGTAACTACCCCCCTTCTACCACCTCATTCATAATAACGTAAAAGTTTCAGATCCCTTGGATGTTATCAAAATTTTTGAAGAACACTGGGACCAGGTTTTCTACCCTCACCCTCCTCATCCCGTGTTCACTACCATAATTCAAGAAATTGATACCTGGAGTTAAGAAAAGAGGGTAGAAACTAATCCAGAGCCCTATTAGTCTACTAAACTTTCGAAAAAAAAACAGGCCAAGGTGGTATCTCGAAGTCCATAACCTTCTCTCACACAAACAATTTGGCTTTCGCTCGCATCCCTCGACGCAAGACGCACTCAACATCATCACAAACTACATAAACAACAACGAAGACCGACGACTAAAGACTGTTCTTGTCACAAAAGATGTTGAGTGAGCCTTCGACAGTGTCTGGCATGCTGGCCTGAAGTACTAGCTATGCACTAAATTTAACTTCCCACCTTTGATCAAAAAGTTACTCTGCAGTTTTCTTGATGGCCTCAGATTAAAATTAGAGTTCTTAAACAAAGTTTCAGGCACCATTTCAATGCACGCTGGAGTATCTCAGGGCAGCATACTCATTCCAACACTCTATACATTATACACAAACGACTTTCCGAACCCCACACACGCAGAATCACTCACTATCCTCTATGCTGGCGACTGTACACACGTAGCTCGACACAATGCGCTTTCAGGAACTGGACACCATCTTGAGATGGAAGCATAAATGGCATATCAAGACTAACACGACAAAAACAAAAGACCACGAAAACTTCCTCCTTGCAACAACGTTTACCTCAACACTTTCAACAGACTACAAGCACCTCTCCAAGTTAGATTTTCTTGTACCATCCTTTGTTTAACCTTTGACACCTACTTTCGATTTCACTTGCATATCAATTCAAAGGCCGCCTTGGCAAGAAAAGCCTTACATTCACTTTATTGATTTAAAAGTGCGGCCCCACACACGAAGCTGCATCTATAGAAAACACTGATCAAACCTCTCCTCACATACACATCACTTGCACTCACAAAAACAGCATACACTAACAAGCGCAAACTTCCGCTTGTTCAGAATAAGGCACTCAAGATGGATCTATATGGTAGATTGGGATCAATTTATTATATCTGAACTTCATGAGGAAGCTTCTCTGCTTCCTCTGAACATTGAGTGGTGTAGGTTGGTCTGTAAACAGGCAACACACACCGTGCTTGGCATACCGACTGGCTGGATAGATTCAACACCATATTTCATTTCGGCCAGGGACTGGGATAAGGCCATGATCTTTTTTCTTTGGCATGGGAAAGAAAAAAGAAGTGGATGCAGTTTTTTAGGCTTGGCCGCATCTTTCAAAGCCACCTCCTACTCCTTCATTTTCACCTTTCCCCTTCCCCTATCCCTTGTTTTGTTCAGTTTTTGTTTTGTTTGTATTCTCTCGTCCTGTTTTTAACATAGTTCATTTTCTTTTGGTTTGTTGTAACCTTTCAATTTCTTAAACTAAAGTTTAACCTCCCCTGGCCATAGCCCTCACATCCCCGCTTTTAAATACTTTCACCTCGTCACATGATGCTACGTGACTACCATAACCTCACCCTCATTTCCTCATTATCCTTCACCATAGCATGGACCCAACATCCTATATCCTTACCCCACTATCCCACTGGTTTCGGTTTCTGGAACGTGACACTTGCTGCTGCCAGGACCATAAATCCTTTGTTGCAAGGGTTTATGTGAGCCGAGAAAAGAAGTGTCATGGTATAAATCCAATCGTGACGTGACCACCAGGGTCGCGCCTCTCTCTGTAAAGTACTCTGTTGACAGAGGCAGAAATGGCCAGTCCCTGATTAGCGACCACCTCCGAGCTTCAACCTGCTTCAACAGCATAGGTTAGCCGAGGGATAGCCCTGGAGTCACGGTCGAGGAGGCCGTGCCTAGAGCACACCGCAGATGGCGCCTAAACTGTTAACTTTTATCCCAACCTCCCAGATTAGCTGAGAATCAAACTGTTGTTCGTAATAACGGGGTCACGGGCCGCGCGCCTTCATCCACTTCCCACGAGAACGCCGCGAGCACGCGACCTCCAGTGCGGGCAGGTGCTCAAGGTCGTACGGGAAGCCCCGCGCGCCAGAGGACACCCAAATTGAACACAAAAGATTCAAGATGGCGCTGGCCACCCTCACCCTTTTCCTCCTTTCAAAGAACCCACTACAACTATTAGCCCAAGCTTTACCTTGCATTCTGGTTTAAGCCTCGGCTGCTTTTTCTTCTCCTAAAATTAATTTTCTTCCACCCCTTATCCTTCCCCTATCCCCATTCTTGCTTCCCACTCTTCTTTCCAAACTCTGTAACTTGTTTGTTGTAATAAAAGAAGTGGATACTCTGACTGTTCTGTGACTTTACCCTATGGATTACCTGTCTGGATTTTACACCACAGAGGCTGAAACTAGATTGTACTGCCCCTTTTTACTTGTCTAGGTGTATCTATGCTGGTCGTATTTATTCTTTTACTTTACGTTCTACTGTGAAACATGTGTGCTTTGACTTTTACTTTTTACTTATTCTGAATTTTACTTACGGGATGCTAGTGATACTAGGAAACATGAGTCCTGGAGGTTGAGCGATGCTGCATGCTGCACCCTGCAGCTAGCAACACACCTCTTTGGTCTTTTATTCTGGTTAGATGGGTGGCTTGATCAAGGCCTGGTCAAGTCAATCAGCTGATCAAACATGGCCAGGGTCAAGGAGGCACTGTTCAGTCGGTAGCGCATAGGTCCCGCGACTGCCATCAGTACTGTATTAGTGGCTGTGTATATTTCCTAACTATCCCTGTGGCTGTTGGAAGATTTTGAGCCCAACCTATAGCTTCCTCTCGTTGGCTTCCATGGTAGGTGAGGGGGTGAGGAAATGAAAAATTCTGATTTGTATGATCATACAAATTTACAAAGATCTAGCTCTCTCCCTAATGACTTACGCAATCACCTGGCCGTTCCCTCTGGAACGTCACATGTCACTCTGGAACCTTTCCCACTTCCAAAGGGCAAGAACGGGAATCATAATCGTTCCTGGGCTCCCAAACCAGGTAAGAAGGAGAAAAGTCCTTGGAAAATAGTGGTCCTCGCATCACCCCACAGCAAGATGGTAGCCTGATAGTTGATGAGAGTGACCATTATGCGTGTGATGTGCGACATTCCTGAGGCTCATGTTTCATGTTCTCACAAAACACTCAATCAGTGTAAGGGAATTGTCTTTTCCAGAGACCCGATGAGGTATTCTGAGGAGAAACTGTTAGAGGAACTAAAGAATTTTAATGTAGTGGCAGTAAATGGTTTGGTACAGTCGACACCAGCTCTCCTTCTAACTTGAAACGTTAGTCCTTCCAGAATCAGTTAAGTATGGTACCACTTCAAGGTAAAGCCATATGTGCCCAACCCTATGGAACTATCAGGGAATTCATGCAAAATGGGAAGAACTGCAACATCATGTAACCCATTTTGTGTATGCCTACAAGAGATTATGACCAGGGAAAATTGTTCGATTTCCCTGAGAGGATTCCAATTTCAGGCCCATTATGGAACCTTTGATAATGGACCTCATGGAGGAGTGGCAGTAATGGTATGTCAGCATATTCCCTTCCAGGCCATCCACCTGTAGACAACACTGCAGGTGAAGGCTGTGGGAATAGGCTTGACATGACCTTACACTGTTGCATCCATCTACCTTCCTCCACATAATCTCAACATAGATGATTTGGAAGATCTACTTGGGTAGTTGCCAAATCTATTTCTACTCGGGAGATTTCAGTGGTCGGCATCTCCTCTGGGGAGACACTTTGTGCAACCCTCGAGGAAGGGCCTTGGAGACCTTATTCTTAAGAATAGATATAATTTTACTGAACAGTGACACTCCCACACATTTTTAATTTCAAACTGGGACATTCTCCAATATAGACCTGTCAATTGGTTCACCTGATTCACAGTTGAATTTCACTTCACAGGTCATGGAAGACTTACTTTCTAATACTTTTGGAGGAGGTGAATGGTATTCCAGCGAATGGAGTGCAGAGATGGCTACTTGAACATATGGGCTGGAATATTTTTAGATCAACTGCAGTATTGCAAGGATCGTGATGATTTCCAGTGTGTTCAAGATGCTGTTAATCACTTCACATCACAAATTCACCTTGCAGCAGAAGCATCTATTCCCAAAAGTAGTGGGCAGTATCATTGACCTTCGATACTGTGGCGGTCTGATGAATGCCAACAAGCTGTTGGAGCAAGATAACCTTGATCCATTACAAAAGGACCCAAACCAAGGCCAGGCAAGTATTAAAGGAGGCTAGACGGACGTTGTGGAAACAGTATGTCTCCTCGATTAACTCAGGGACCTCCTTAGCATAGGTATGGGACAAGGTGTGTAATATTGCTGGAAAGAGCACATCTATGTCACCACCTGCTTTGAGGATAGATAGCATAATCCTCACAGACAAAAAAGAGGTTACAAATAGCTAGCTAAATCCATGGCAGAAATCTCCTCTAGAGCATCTTACACTGCCCGATTCTCCACTCTTTGGGATGAACGGGAGCGACACCCAGTGTCGTTCTTCAGTAGGACTGCAGCAGAACTTATATACAACTTGCCATTTTTGCACAAGGAGATGGACTCTGGTTTGCAGCTCTGCCATAAGACTGCTCCAGGAAGTGACGATATTCCATACCAAATGATATCTCACTTACCGGAGAGCTCCCAGAAGTTCCTGTTGGACCTATTCAATAGGATGAGAGCACAGCGCCATCCACATGGAAAGGGGTTATAATCATTCCTCTTCTTAAACCTGGCAAGGATGTTTCCACACCAAGAAATCACAGACCAATTTCTCTCACCAGATGCATCTGCAAGCTGATGGAAAACTGGTAAACTTCAGGTTGACATGGCTGCTAGAAAAGGAAAACGTGCTGATCCCATATCAATATGGGTTTGGAAAATTGAGATCGACCACAGATGCAGTTGTGAGGATGGAAACTGCTATACAGAATTCCTTCACACAGCAACGTCTCATGTTGGCAGTCTTCTTTCACCTTGAAAAGGTTTACAATACTACTTGGAAGTATGGCATACTCATGAAGCTCTATGACATTGGTTTAGAAGGAGCATTACCTCCTTCATACAAAGCTTCCTTGCTAACAGAAATTTAAGAGTTTGGGTGGGAAACAGTTTCTCTAATCTGGAAGATCAGCTGGAAGGGGTCCCACAAGGGAGTGTCTTAAGTGTGACCCTGTTTTCCATTGCTATAAATGACGGATGTTTTAAGAGCTGTCTCATGTAATTTGTATGTGGATGACTTTACACTGTTCTGCTTACAGGATGTGCAAGGACATATGCAGGCTGCAGTAAATCAGGTTGTACAATGGGCAGTATACCATCGGTTAAAATTTTCTCCAAGCAAGACCATGGTTATACATTTCCATAAACGAGGAAAGTTCCATCCTTCCTCTATTTAAAATCAACTTCAATTTGTCCATGAGGTGAAGTACTTGGGTCTAATTTTTGACTCAAGGCTTACATGGGTGCCACACATCAAATAGTTAAAAGTGAAGGGTACGAAAGCGCTTAGTATTTTGCGGGTTCTTTCACATCTATCTTAGGTTGCAGACTGCACAACGCTTCTGCGGCTTTACCGAGCGCTTATTCGTAGTAAGCTTGACTATGTGAGGCTTATTCATCTGCAACTCCCACTGTTCTCCAGATGTTGGACTCAGTTCATAATGAAGGTCTCAGAATCTGTACTGGGGCTTCCAGGTCTTCACCTGTGGAATCCCTGTACACTGAGAGTGGAGAACCACCTCTTTTATTACACTAGGACTACATTAACCTGATTTACTACACGAGACTACAAAGGATTCTTGAGGATAGCCGATCCTACGGTAGGAGAATGAGGAATCTTGTGGAAAATCTTAATTGAAATCTCACTAAGGTTCTGGCTGTTGGAATTCCCCAATTCCCCCCTTGGACTAATCAAGTTGAGCTGGATTTGGTCGGAATTGGGAAAGGGGAGAGATCTGAAGCAGAAGTCAGAGATATTTCTTCAGCACATTTCTAAGTACCAAGGATCAGATGCAATATATACAGATGGTTCGAAATCTGAAAATGATGCAGCAGAAGGAGAAGAAAGACTGCATTTGGCAGTCTTTCTCTAGCAGCCTCGATCTTCACTGCAGAGTTACATGCTATCCTTGCAGCAGTTAAGATGGCTAGAGATCTTACAAACCATTCTCCTGTGACTCGTAGTGCCTTGCAAGCAATCAAGAGCTTAAACACATCACATCCAATAGTGAGGGATGTTCAAGATTGGTTTGCACTGATGTCAACACATAAAAAGATAACTCTTAGTTTCGCTCCAGCACATGTTGGTATCAGTGGGAGTGAGCGAGCTGATCGGAAGGCCAAGGCAGCTGCCGCTCAGCCATGCCATACTCATTTTCTTCTCCCACACACCCACCTGAAACCCAGCATCAGGATTTGTCTTAGCAACAAATGGAAGGAACAGTGGAGGCATATCTCTGGAAACAAACTGCAAAAGATTAGAGATGACCTTGGCAGATGGGTGACCAGCATCCATCCCAACCGAAAAGTAGAAGTATTAACAAAACTAAGAATTGGGCACACAAGACTAACTCATGAGCCGATGATGGCTAAAAGTGAAGCAGTTTGGAGGGATGCCAAGAGCCATTAACGGTCGCACATGTATTGGAAAGATGTGCAACATTCTCAGACAAAGACG
>NC_051394.1:38110987-38125987 GCF_015228065.2 Penaeus monodon
CAGATCATGTTGGGGTTCGTGAACTTTGGGTGATATTTTGAAAGTTTGTCCCAGGTAGACCCCCCAACAGTTAGTTGGATGCAAGCGAGTTCATGCTGTGCGGACCCCCCATCAGCGAAAAACCCTCCTCCCTTTAACGAGGTTAGGTGGCGTTTTCCAAGCTGAAGAGTGGGAAAGCTGCGGGCATTGTGAATCCCTGTTGAACTGTAAAGGCTGGGGGTAAACCCTATGTTTTGGGGCCGGGCATAAAGTCCTGACTGATCTGGCAGCCGGTACCATTCCCCCTCCCTGGAGGGGCGTGGGTCACCCCTTTGGAAGGGGGGGAAAGGGGATGTTGGGACGTAAAAAACTGCGGCATTATATGCTCGCATACAGGTAAGTCTCCCCCACATTCTTCGAAGGACCCGCAACCAAAACTGAGGCATCAGAGAGGGGAGCATTTGGGGATTTACCCTGGCAAGCCCACGAAGACCTTATAGCGTGGAGTAATTGTGGAATGCCGTCATGAGTTTGGTGTGGGTGCTTGCAGCCTACAACTTTTCCCTGTTAATTCAGGGGTGAGGCAAGGCTGCTCCTTACACCCAACACTTTTCAAACCCTGTATGGATGGAAAGGGCAGAGCTACTAGCCAAAATCAGTGTGGAGCAACATAGGGAATATTAAGTCTCGACCTTTATTTGCCCACGTGTTGCCCCCTTCGAGTCCCTGGAGTCACTTGTGGGGGCTCTTGATTTCATTAGTAATGGGCGAAGCCCCTAGGCCTAGAGGTTCCTGGACCAAGACCAAGATTCAGGACTTTGGGAGCTATTAGGGGAACGGGGGAGTGGTCCCTGCTTGCGGCCCCAGGACGGTTGAAGTTTTACAGAAAAGGTTTTTCATACCTTTGGGAGGTAGTCCCAAATTTTGGGGTTTTCAGACCGGAAGTCAGTAGAGGATTGGTCTGGCAACAAGAGCAGAACTTTTAAAAAAGAGCGTTTTTGGGGTGTGGTACCTATGCAGAAGGGCCAAGGTGCGTGTCTTCAAGGCCTTGGGTATGACAGTTTTGCCTTTTGGAAACGAAACCGGATTTTTACCAGTGTTTGGAGTCTCCCCTGATCCCCCTTTTGTAACAAGTCCCCCCCGGATCATGGGGTCAGGGGCAGGACCACATGTCCAACGGGGTTACAGTGGACTGGCATGGGACCTGTTACTTGAAAACCCGGGGATCCCCAAACTCAGGTATTATGGCCACCCAGTCGTCTCCCTTGGACGACCCTGCCCACCAGGTTGCTCTCTGCGAGAAAACCCCTGGGGGGAGGAGCCCGGGACGACCTAGGGACAGGGTTGGGCAGCTGACGAGACTGCGGGGGAATTAGAGAGGGCCGTGGGAACTGCCTGGAACTCCCCTAAAGGTCCTCGTGGCTGGAAGCAAAGGGGGAGCACCCCATGCGCCCCCGCGCGTTCCCCTTGATGAATATATATATAAAAATATATAATATATTATATTATATATAATATATAATATAAATTTATGTAATAATAATATATATTATAAATTATATATAATATATATATATATATATTATATATATATTTTGGGGGATATATATAATATAATATATATATAAATTATAATAATTATAAATAATATAAAATATATATAAATATAGATAAAATATTATAAACACACACACACAACCACACACACACACAACACACAACAAAAACACACACACACACACACACACACACACTTATATATAAATATATAATATATAAAATTATTATAAAATATAATATCTTTTAATTAATAAATATATATATTAATTAATTTATATATATATAACACATCATAATATATATATAATTAAAAAATATATATTATTATTTTTATATTAGATATATATAACCCCCTTTAAAAAAGATTATAATAATATATATATATATATTTATTATATATATCTAATATCTTATAATATATAATATATATTATATATATTATATATATATATATATATATTATTATTTATATATAATATATATATATATACGTAATAGACACACACACAAACACACACACACCCACACCCCCAATATATATATATAATTATAATAATATATATATATATATAATATATAAATATAATTATAATAAAAAATATATATAATATTTTAATAATATATATAATATAATTTAATTATTATATATATTTTAAATATATAAAAATTATAATATTTATATATGCACACAACTATTATATAATGGATGTGTGGGGGGTTGTGTGATAAATAGTGTATTAAATTGTTTTAATATAAAATTAATATATAATATTTTATATAATATATATAAATGTAGAATATAAAATAATATATATATATATAAATATATTTATATAATATATATATATTAGATGGATAGATGTAATATATATAAAATATATATATATATATAATTTATATTAATTTATAAAAATTTTAAATATTATATGGATAGATGTAAATATATATAAATTTATATATATATATATATATATTATATATATATATATATAATATAAATATATTATATGTTTTGTGTGAGTGTGATGTTGTGTGTGTGTTGATGGTGGTAGAAGAGTGTAGCAGAAAGTATTTGGGTTTTTGGTGGGTTTTAGTGGTTTTAGTATAGTTTTAGTCCTTTTAGTAGTAGATTATTGTTACTTTTGTTGTTGCAGTAGTGGTGGTGGTGGTAGTCGTAGTATTGGTAGAGGTGGTGGTGGTGGTAGGAGTAGTAGTAGTGGTAGTAGTAGTAAGAGCAGCAGAAGAAGTAGTAGTAGAAGTGGTGGTGGGGAGATAAAAAATATTTGAGTATTATGTATAGTTGGTGGAGTAGTAGTAGTATAGTAGTAGTATAAAATAATGGGAAATTTGCTTTGTTCCTTTTTGGGGAATAAACCCGATCCAGGGGTCCTGAGAGTCGATATGAGCACAATTCATTGAATGAATGGAGAAGAATTAATCATACATGTTTTAGGTCAGGTAAGAAATGAATGGGTATAAGGGGAGCATTGGAATCCATCTTCATTTATGATTTCCATAGGGAAATTATTTTTTTGAGAAAATAAAAATTTGTACAGCTATAAAGGTATGCGTCAGTGGTAAAAGGTCAGATATCAACAAATGTTTATGCACGTTATCAGAGTACATGATCTTGTCTTCAGCAAGAGGGCACGGCAGATAGGTGGGTCCATGTGTATTTATCTTTAATCATAACATTCGGTATATTCATGCAAACTTATGAGAATGTACCTATTTATTAACGTTCAAAGTTTACAGGTATAAAAAATAATTAATGTAAAAAATATATCTGGGCCATACATTACAACGTGTATGTATATATATCGCACCTTCGCAGATGCCGCGCGATACACAAGGAAATTTAATTTCCGGAAGAGATTAACTCAAAGGACGCTCATCAGACTGTCTAAGACATCTTTCCTCCCTGGATTTTCCTTCCAAAAACCCCTCGGTCGTAACCGAAAAACCTGAAGTTTGGGGGGAGTAGAACAAAGGATTTCCTTGGGGTTTCAGGTGGAAGAGTGGAGTAGTTGGAGATCAGGAGGTCCTCTGTCTTGCCCTTCCCTTTGTGCGCATTCACCACCAGCAGGCTCGCGTCCACGTCACGCTCCATGCCACTTTCTCTGCGGTGAGAGCGGGGATGAATGGGCCCAGGACAAAATGAAGATAACAATAACACAGTAGGGGGTTTTTTAAAAAAATAATTAAAAAAAAAAAAAATTATTAAACTTTGGGGAACGATGGTACCCGGGAAAATGGTTTTTTACGCGACTATTGTCACGATTAAAATAAAAAAAAACATTTTTTAACAAAAAAAAAAGTGTGAAATTTAATTACGTTCATTTATATGCCTAATTTCATTCATTATTTTTTGTGGTGGGGTAGTGGTAGTAGTAGTTAGTATAGTAGTATAGTAGTAGTAGTAGTAGTAGTGTAGTAGTAGTAGATATGTAAAAGAAAAGTAGTAGTAGTGGTATAGTTAGATATAGTGTCTTTTACGTTATAATGTTATTTTTATTTTCATAATCCTTTCTTTTTTAAAACCCACCCCCCACCACACACCAACAACCACAAACACAATAATATAAAAATTTTTTTAATATATATATATATATATTATTATATTAAATATATATATATATATATATACTTACCTGAGGATATACCGGATGTCGGTGAGAAATGACTCCATGTGCACCACGACGGTGTAGTTGACGAAGCAGAGGCCGCACTGCAGGGACACGGGTTTCCAGTGCGGATCGAGGGACAAGGACGGGCTGTCAGCCACATAGCGGGCGAACTCCAGGAAGGTCGGCATGGTGCGGACCGATCCGTTCGGGAAGAACATGTCTTCGGAGTACCTGAGGAAGACTGAATTGAGGGCGAAGGAGGGTGGTGGCAGAGAAGAGAATGATGACTTTTTAAGAGCCAATGCTTTACATAGTAAGCATTTTTAATTTTGTTATGCAATGTTTTGTTTTAAATAAGAAAAATCCTTTTAGAGTGTGTGTTGGTTGGCAAAGTGATGACTCACGCAATGCCCCTCGTGTGTTGCAAAATGAGCGGCGCGAAGTGGTGCGCCTGCCACGACGGATGAGAGATATCGGGGGATGCGGTCGCGGTAGGCAGACGGGGAGCGGCGGGGCTCCCCGCCCCACGAACCAGGTTCGGGAGAGGCACCACCTTCTGGGGGCTCACTTGGAAGGCCTCAGGATATCACCACCCTAAAAGCGGGATTTTTTTATTTTTTTTTACCTTTTATGTTTTGAATCGGAAAAAAAATATATAATCGGAAGTTTCCTTCTTTTACGTACTTGTACACTTCACCAGTTTTAACCAAGTCATTCCTGCCGAGGACGTGCGCCAAGAGGCCATTCCAAGCAGACGACCCTGCTTTGTAGACCACGCAGTTTGACACGGGGTACTTCTCCATACGGAGGCCCGGGGGGGGAACGAGAAAACAAAACTGCGACTTGCTTCGTTGTCTCATTAGCCTAGTGGGATGCTATACCATCCTTCTTTATCCAGAAATAGACCCAGGTTCTTCTAAGAAGGGGCTGTGATGTAGTCAATGGTGATATATGTGAAATGATATAATATGAATATTTGTAATCAAAAGATGTATGCAAAGGTAAAACTTTTTCATTGTAAACAATGCTGACAAGGTCGTAAAAGTAATACATAGCAAGAAAGTGGGTCACACAAAAAAAAGAAAAGAAAAACAAATCGATAGCGACGGGAATTTACCCAGTGAAATCGCTTTTTAAGTTTTTCTTAAAAAAGCATCACCTTTTTCCCACCTTTTCCCAAAAGTGGGTGCCGGATCCCCAAAAACTTCTCTCATGTTCTCTGCTGCATTCTTTTTCCAGCAGTGCCAGTCCTCACCTGCGTTTCCCTTTTTCAACGAAAAAAAATTAATTACGGACTCAGTGAAACTTGTTTGTTGAAAAAAAAAAGGTTCATAGCATTCGAGTGCTAATGATCACATCTTAATGTTTACATTGCAAAAGGGAAGATGTTTTATCCCAAAAAAATTCTAATGTGTTATTATACGTACGTACAACACACCCCACCAAAAACCAACGGGTTTATATATAATTATAAAAAATAAATAAAATTAAAAAAAATATAATATATAAAATAATTAATTATAAATAATTAATATGTATTATATAAATAATAATATTTTTTAAGATATATTTAGATTTAAATATGAAATATATATATTATATATATATAATATATATAAAATTTTAAAAATATATATATATATTATATATATATATATATATAATTCAAAATTACATATATACATATAATACCATAAAATATATATACATGTATACAAAATAATGCACACCCCAAAACACCAACACCACACACCACAACACACACAGACACACCCACACACACACACCACAAACACACACACAACACACACACAAAAACACACAACATGAACAAACTTTATATGAAAATACACCACACACACACCACACACATTTAAATTTTAAAAAAAATGTGTGTGTGTGTGTGATAAAAACCCAACCACACCACACCCACCACACCACACACACACACACAAAAACATAATAATATATAATTTTATATTATTTAATAAAATTTTAAATATATATATATTTAAATATATAAATTATATATTTTAATAAGATATGTATATTTTTATATAATTAGATATGTAAAATTGTATTGTATTGTAGTTTCTATTATAATAATAATTATATATATATATATATATATAATATATTTTTTATATATATTTTAAAATTTTATTTTAAAGGGAAATATATACAAGTAAAAAATAAAAAACACATCCACCAAAAAGCACACCACACCCACAACCCACACACACCACACAACCACAACCACACAACACATTATATATAAAATTTTAATATAAAATTTATATTTATATAAATATATTATATTATAATTGTGTGTGTGTGTATACTTTGATATATATTATTATATATATTTATATATATATTATATATATATATAATATTTTTTATATTTTATTTATATTAATTAAAATAATATATATTTCTTTTAAAATATAATATAATATTATATATATATATAATATAATATATTATATATATATATATATATAATATATATATATTAATATATATATATTAATATATATATATATATTATATTGGCGGTAGCATTTGTTATATAATATATATATATTTTATTATATATTATATATATATATTAATATTATAATATATATATAAATATAATATATTATATAGTGTGGTGTGGTGTTACACATAACAATAGTCGACAAAAAACTGAGGGTGGCCTTCGTACATAAATATGTATAATATATATATATATATATATATATAATATATATATATATTATTATATTTATATTTTAATAAAAATTTTATATATTAACACGCACAAAATTTACTGAATCACAACAAATTATGTTTGAAAATGAGATGACGCACAGTTGGGAGTGATTCCAATATGAAGAAAA
The DNA here is from genome assembly GCF_015228065.2 of Penaeus monodon. Lineage (NCBI taxonomy): Eukaryota > Metazoa > Arthropoda > Malacostraca > Decapoda > Penaeidae > Penaeus > Penaeus monodon. Next base: position 38,118,039 of record NC_051394.1, read on the forward strand.
TTTAAAAGAGGAACCCCGGGAAATGGTCGATGGTTAAAAGGGCATCTAGGGGAAGAGATGCAGGTGATCTTTTTTCCTAAAAGATGCATTTTAATATCTAAAAAAATCCCCATGCAAAAAAGGGAAACAGAAGCACAAAAGATTACGAGGCATCTGAAAGGGATCTTTTCATCGAAATGGGAAAGAAAGGAGGGGGACTAAAAATCGGCAATAGTTGTCATATTTTTTGTTTTAAAGTCACGACCCACCTATATAGCACCATACCGGCTCCACTGCAAAACAAAAACTGTAAGTAATGTTACATAGGACATTAGATAAATGGGGACTATACAACATTGAAAGTAAGAGAAAAATATTCAAAAAAATGCTCTTAAAATCTTACCTTGTTTTTTTGATTACTTTACTTTAGTATTATTTTTCAATTGTTTAAAGGAAAATGATAGGTAAAAAACTCTTTAGCTACCAACTTAATACGATAAAACTACATGAATAAATCCCATATAAGTGAACTCAACAAGGTGTTATAACACTATCGTTTTGTCAAAGCCATTTTCACAAAAATGAATATTATTTTTTATTTTACACAGATCTGAAAAAATACAAGGGGATGCTTGTGCCCAAAGTTTTTTTTTTAAAATTGTTTTTAAAATTTTGTTTAAGGGTTACCCCATATTCTTGCCCTTTTTGTCGAAATTACATGGGCACAAAAAAATTTCCAGGGGGATGTTTAAAAAATCTGTGGTTAAAAAGATATAATTGTATTTTTTTTTCAACACCCTTTTATTCACTTCGGGAAATCGGCCTCTTCATTTATCTTTTTGAGAGGAAATTTTTGGCGTGCCACCCTTGCCTTTTTGGATGCCCTTCCAAATAACCGGGGTTCGGGTTAACACTATGCCACGGGGGCGACCCCACACACCTGCGTTTGAGTTCTCGGGCGATATGCTTTCTCACCGTGAAGGGGCTCAAGCGACGGAGCGCAGGCTTTTTTTTACGACCGCCGCGGGGAAAATTGAACTCGGTCCATGCCCACCCAACCATCGCGGCAGTAAAATAGTTATATGTATATTTATATCTATATCTATCTATTATCTTTTTGTTTTTTATCATCTATCATCTATCTATCTATCTATCATCTATCTATCTATCTATCTTTATATATATTATTAATATTAAATAATCTAATAATATATAATTATATATATTATATTTTTTATTAACCCAATTTAAACTAATAATTTTAAAGCTGCTTTTTTATGCAATATCTTTTGTTATATGCAAAATAACATATAATCTTATATATTGTGACTGAATTTAACCACGACCCCAAAAATATGTATGCACGTACGAAGCCCTTTGTTTTTATCATTCATCTTTCCTGCGCATAAAACATCCAATGTCGGTTGCTTTTTCCCCTTTCCTACTCCCGGGTTTTTGCTCATGAAAGTACGTACTTGTGTTCCAACGAAAGCAGTGTCCCCCCCCTTATTACTTTCAATGGGAGTAAAAACATTTTGGTTGTCGCCTACCCGTGCCTTATAGGCCTATCCCCGGGCTCCTACATTAATTTTGTGTGGTGTGTGTGGGGTGTGTGTGTGTTTTGTGTGTTGTGTGTGTTGTGGTGTGTGTGGGTTTTGGTGTGTGTGTGTGTGTGCGTGTGTGTGTGCTTGAGATGTTTTCTTAGAGGCCTGCGTATTGGGGGGAAGGAATTACCCAAAGGGGGGGGAATTTGAGGGCAAAAAAACGAAAAAAACCTATTTTATTTCACATCTAAAAATCACATAATTTAAATTGCCTGTTCAAAAGTGGGAAAGTTAATCGACAGAAAAATTTCAATAGACAAAAATTTCATTAAAACGATAAAATAGATTAAGAAGGGAAGGGGAAAAAAAACTAGGGAGCCGTTGTATTGCTTCAGGTCGGCTCTTTCAATAGAAGTTTCAGTTAAGTAATTTGCAAAGCAAATTCGGTTCCCCTTTATGTGTAGTTTTTTGTTTCTATTTAGAAAAAAAAAAATGTGGTGTATACATAATTATCGGTACCGTCGTTTTTTATACAACTATTATCTATTTTCATAAACCTTTAAAATACTTTTATTTTTAAAGTCATTCTACCGCAAATAGAATGCTTTGGGTTGGTGTCGCTATATGCTAACGCCCCAAGGTTCAAAACCTGTGACATTACCCCCCTCCAAAACAAAAACAGAAAAGAAAAAAAAATGAAAAAAAGAAAAAAATAAAGAACACTCACACAAACACACACAACTACCACACAACACACACACACCCACACACAAACACACACACACACCCACACCAACACCACCACACACCACTATTATAATTATAATTATAAATAATATTTTATTAATGTGTGGGTTTGTGTGTGTGTGTGTGTGTGTGTGGGGTGTGTGTGTGTGTGTACCACACTCGGAAAGATTTAAAAATTGACCCGAAAGGGGGCTCGGCCCCAAAGAATATGGTCATTTTTTAGTACTATTGACCCCAGGCCACGCGATCCTGTCGGGGTTCCCATCTATGGCAAAAGAAAAAGGATAGGGGATCTTTAGCCGGGTGGTAACGCAAAAATTCATGTAGGGAAGGCAACGGGGCCATCCAACTGATCCTTAGCTTGTTTTCATGGAAAAATTACCACGGGGAAGGGCCCCGTCATCCCATGTAAAAAAGAGGTTAATAAAAATTTAGGAAAAATGGTTCAAAAGGACCCATCGCAGGAAGAGCCCATAAGTAGAAAATATTTTTTATAATATATAAATAAATATTTTTAGATATATAAATATAATATTATAATCTAATTTATATAATTCTGGGGTTGGGTTGTGTGTGGTTTTGTGTGTGTGGTGTTGTGTTTGGGGGGGTGTGTGTGGTGGGGGGTTGTGTGTGTGTATGTCTCCTCCTCCTCCCTCTCTTCCTCTCCTCTCCTTTTCCTCTCTCTTTATAATTATATATTATAATATAAAAATATATATTATATGTTTATTATAGTATATATAAAAATATTAATTATAACACACAAAAAATTAAAAATAGTTATAACTAAAAATACACCCCTGTAATTTTCACACACACACAACACAAAACCCACACACACACACACACACACACACAACCACACACACACCACACAACACACCCACCACACACACACAATTGTGACTCCATACCTTATTTAAACATATCAGTGGACTTTTTGGGGGGCAAAGGACCCCTAGGTTTCCCTATATTCCCCTGACGTCAAAGCTAACTTTTTTCGAAAAAAATCGGAATAAGTCATGCTTAAAGAAAAAATAAAAATTAAAAAACAAATAAAATTTTGCATGGGCTAGCCCACAAATTTAAAAAAAAGGGATCTTCTATTTTTACTAGTTACAGGAAGAAAAACAATGAAAACCATAAATTTTCCCATTTGCAAAAATGGTAAAATCAATCCTAAATAATCAGCAAAAAAGTTTTCCCCTTCCCACTTTTGGTCGCCAAAAATTTTATGATTTTAAAACCTTACACCCATCAAACATTGTCCTTTACGTCTGTTTACCCCTCTCACTTTTCACCCTCCCACTTCCGTCTTCTGCCATTGCTTATATACATCCGCCTTTCCCCAACTTTTGACGTGGGTATGTGATGGGGATAAATACATAACCCGTAATTTGTCAAATTATAGACCGGAAAGTCAAATTTTATGTTTGGGCATAAAAAAACATACCTTATGGGAGAGTTCGCGGGGGAGTCCGGGCCGGAGGGCGGGGGGTGAGGCGATCCCCGGGGGGCCAGCTGAAAAAAAAAAATATATAATATAGTATATGTTATATATATATAAATTAAAAATATATATATAAATATAATATATATATTTATATATATATATATATATTATAAATTATAAAAAAAATATATATATATATATATATATAATATATAAATTAGTATGTGTAAATTTAAAAAAACACGCACACACACGCACATAAAATATATTTTATATATATAATATATTTTAAATTAATATAAAATATTAATATATAATATAATATGTGTGTGTGGTTGTGTGGTTGTTTTGTTGTGTGTGGTGTGTGTTTGTGTTTGTGTGTGTGTGGTGTGGCATATATAATAAAATATATATTATATTATATATATAAATATATTATATATATATTATATATAAATGTATAAATTGCATATATTTATAAAAATATATATATATATAATTAAAATTTTTATATTTACAAAAAATGATATATAATAAAATTATATTTTATATAATTAATATATATAAAATATATAATTTTTTATATTTGTGTGGGGGGTTTTGTGTGTGTGGGGTGTGTGTTTGGTTTTTTTGGGGGTTTTGGGGGGTGTTAAAGTATGTGTGTGTGTGTGTGGTGTCGTTTTTTCAGATAATATTATCCCATATACAATAATACTATATAAATAATATTTTATATATTATTATATTATTAATTAAAAATTAAAAAAGTATTTTTATTTATGTTATATTCAATAACACTATATACATTATATATATATATTATTTAAAATATATATATATAATATTATATATATTATATTTTATATAATATAATATATAATATATATTAATATATATATAATTATCTTATAATATATATATTAAAAATATTATATATATATTTTATTAAGTTGGGGTGTTGGGGTGTGTGTGTGTGTGCGGTGGGGGGGGGGGGGAGTGGGGGTTTGGGGGGGTGTGGGGGGTGGGTGGGTGTGGTGTGTTTTTTGGGTGTGTGTGTGTGTGTTGGTGTGGGTGTGGGTGTGTGTTTTGTTGGGGGTGGTTTTGGTGGTGTGTGGTTGTGTGTGGTTTTTTTACGTGTGTATGGTGTTAGGGGTATGTGTGTGGGTGTGTGTTGGGTGTGGGTGTTTAATATAATATATATATATATTTATATATATATAATTTTATTAAATATGTGTAAAAATACAAAATTTTTTAAAATATGTAATTTATACATAATTAATTATAAAATTTTATTTATATAAATATAATTTTATATATATTTAAAATATAAATTATTTAAATGCATATATTGTATATTTAAATATATATAATAATATAATATAATTATAAAATATAAAAATTATAAATATATATATAATTTATATATAATATATTTTTTATAATATATTAATATGTATATCGCCACACACCAATTTAATATAGTTTAATAATAATTTATTTAAAAACATAAATATTATTTAATTAATTATATATATATATATATTAATATTTTTATATTGTTATAATTAATATATGTGTGGTGGAGTGTGTGATTGTTGGTGTGTGTTGTGTGGGTGTGTGTGGGGTGTGTGGTGTGTGTGGGTGGGTGTGTGTATGTGTAGGGTTTTTTGCGTGTTGTGTTGACCTTTACTACTTTACTATCTATCATCTATCTATCTTAAAATTTTAAAATTTTTTAAAATATGTATAAAAATTTTTAAAATTTTTAATAAATAAAATATAATATATTTAATTATATATATTATTGTAGTGTGTGTGGTGTGTGTTGTTTTGTGTGTTTTTGTGGGCTTAAAATTAATATATATATATAATATATATATTAATTTTAAAATATTATATTATATATATAAAATATATAATAATATATATTGCTATTTGACATTAAAAATATATAATATATTATATATATATTAAAATTAATATATAAATATATATATAATAAATAATATATTATATATAATTTTATTATATTAAATTATAAATATATATATATAAATGTCTAATGTTTTTAAATAATATTATATTATATTTATATAATATATAAAAATTTTAAAATAATATTTTAATTAAAATATAAATATATATTTTATAAATTTAATATATTATTTATATTGTGTGTGTGTGTGTGGGTGGTTGTGTTGTGTTTTGTGTTGTGTTGTGGGTGTGTGTGGGGTTTGTGTTGTATGTGTGCGTGTGTGTGGTTTAAAAAAAAATAAAAAAGTTAAATATTATATATTTTACAATCAATATTAAAATTTTGTATATATATATATATATATATATTATATATATTATAATATATATATATATAAATATTTATGTGCCTGTTGTGGGTCTGGGTGTATATGCGTATGTGTATATTGTAAAAAATCTATTATCTATTATCTTTTGTCTGTTTTTATTATGGTGGGTGTTGGGGGTTTGCTATATTTTATAAATATATATGTATAATATATATTTTATATATATATATATATATATATAAATATAATAATATATATATATATATATAAATAAATTTTATAGCCCCAAAAACCCCGCACACAAAAGGGTTTTGGGGGGTTTGCATAAAAGGAAACGCAAATAAACAGGCAAACCCCTCCCTTTTTTTTTTTTATCATTATCACGTCATCCACATTTACCCCACATTGTAAAAAAGGGGACTGGGACTTGCAAAACAGAAGAGCACTGCCAACATGAGAAGACAACGGTCATTAAAAAACTTTCTGATGGAATCATCTCCGAAAACACATTTATTGTGAAAAGTTTCAAATAATTCATGCAAAACAAAATGATACTCGAGAAGAAAAGAAAAAATAAAAAAATAAAATAAAAATAAAAAATTCACTGGATTGACACACACACACACACACACACCCCCCCCCACACCCACACCACAAAAACACACAACACACCACAACATACACACCAATGCACAAACACAAATGTTTACACTAGTCAGAGGTATCTTTGCCCCGGGGCGGCTTTTTGTTCGTGCCAAAGGGTTTTTTACGGGTGTCACCTTTGCATGCGTGGTATTTCCCAAAAAAAATAAGGATGCCAAAATTTCTTTTAGTCGATTCTTTCGTATGAATCTCGTACTTTTTTAACCCCTTTTCAAATAAGATACGTTGTTGGACCCACTGTCTTCTTCCGGAAAAAGTCAAATCTCACTGGCGAGTTTCTTTCGGGATAGACTCGGCGAAATTTGTAAAATTTATATTGGCAGGTTAGATATTTTAGAGCGCCATGCTGTTTTTAGAAGCTTTTTATTTTTTTTTTTGATTTGGGAAAACGCTGGGTTTTACACGGAGTAATTATAGCCATGAGGGTTTGTCTGTATCGGCCGTTTTTTTTTCAGCACACAGAGCAACCCTAATTGCCCTTTAAACCCCCTCCTCCTCCGCCTTGCTTATCATTCGATCCGCAGGCAACCCATTACCATTTACCCCCCCCCGTAATTCCCACACATTATTCAGTTTGCTTAAATGTCAGGCTCTAATTTCTATCATTATTACACTAGTATTATGTTAAAGGGAAACCGAAAATTTCGAAGCTTAGCCCGCCCGGGTATGAGGGAGCCCGGCCTGTGGGCGCTAATGCCCACTCGCTCACGGGTGTAGTGGTGCGACCGCTGAACCCGTCCTTCCCCCCGTGGGGCCAGCCACAGCAGGGAAAACCCCCGGGCGACAAATTTCAATTCTGCGCCCGGGCGGGGGGCCCATCCCCCGCCCCCGGATGGAGGCCGACACGTTCCACTGTACTGCCGGGGTATATTATGGTAATCCACGCGAAAAAAGTTCGAGATTATCCACGAAAGGGGGTCAGGCCCGGGGAAAAACCGCTAAAAAAAAAAGAGAAAATAGAATCATCCCCGATTTACGTTGAAAACATATTAGCTGTCATTACATTTTTAAGAGTCGGAGAAGTTTCAATCTCTGGGCAAACCCCATTACGAAGCCTACAAATACATAAAAAAAAATTTGAAGACGATAATTTGACGATCGCTTTCATCAAATGTCATTTTAATTGAGGTAAAAAGAACTCTAGTAACACTTGCAGGTTGATAAAAATCAGGTAAAAAAATTATAGAGGGGGTGCAGTATCGGTTTCAATTTCATAAGACCGAAAAGCCTCCAAATCCCACGATGCCAAAAACCAGT
>NC_051394.1:38145987-38148487 GCF_015228065.2 Penaeus monodon
ATAAAATTTTTATTAAAATATATATATATATATATAATATATATTTATGTATAAAATATATGTATAAAAGTATTAATTATATATATTTTAAAATATCTATATAATAATATATATTAAAATTTTATATATATATTTTAATATTGGGTGTGGTGTGTGTGTGGGGGTTTTTGGGGTTTGTTGTGTGGGTGGGTTTTTGTGTTTGGGGTGGGAGTTTTTGGGGGGTGTTGTGGTGTATGACTGTGCGGCAGTGTAAAAAAAAGCCTACTTCCCAGGGGGAAAAGACATATGCCCCTTTAGAAGGGCAATCGAAGGGTCGTTAAAGGGGGTTCACCGCCGGGCAAGATGTCAGCCCCCGAACCCCGGGTTTTAGGAAAAAGCTTCCCAAACAAACCTCTAAAAGTGAATTTAGAAAGGGGGCCCAAAGTCCTGCAGGGGAATAAAAGGCTTTTTAAACAAAAATGCACACACACGCACACACACACACCACAACCACACACACAAAACATTATATATAAATATGATATATATTTTATATATATATAATATATATTAATATAAAATACATACAAAAACGAAACATATTAACCCTTTTATAATTTATATATATTTTAAAAATATTAAAATATATAAAAAAATAAAATTAAACCTTTTTATTTTAAAGTAGTAAAAAAAGGGCACACACACCCCACACAAAACAACACACACACACACACACACCCCAAACCAACGCACGCACGCCCGCACGCCGCAAGCACACAACACATAACGTACACCATTTTACATTTCCAAATTTTTGCATTTAGACTTATATTTAATATTTTCTTTTTTATAGAATAAATAATTACATATATAATAATATAATTTTATAATTTAGTATATAATATATATAATAATATTATATAAATATATTTAGTTTTGTGTGGTAGTTATGTGTGTGTGTGCTGGGGTATTTAAAAACCTAAATATAATAATTTTTATTTTAAAATATAATATAAATATATATATTAAAATAAAATATATATATTTAAAATAATACAATACAGAAATTTACAAAAACAAACACACACCCCCACACACAAACACACCCCAGCACACACACAAAACACCCCACACACCCCACACATATTAAAATTAAAATATATATATATATATTTTATATATATATATATTTATAATATATATTACAATACAATATAATTAAATATATTTCTACATACACATAGTAGCAAAGTAGTAAAGAATATTTACATATTCACATATATTCACAGAGGTTTTTAAAATTGAAGACGTTTTACTCCTAAAACTTGTTCCACTAACAGAAGAAATTTGCCTGAGTGTATTTTATAATCCATTTCAATTTAGAAATTTGTGTGTGGGTGTGTATATGAGTGTATGTATGTATATATCTACACACACACAAACCCCCATATATATGTTTTGTATGTGTGTTTTAATAAAAAACCAATTTTTTTTGGGTTTTTAAAAGTATATGTATTTTACCCCATACATATATGTGTGTGTCTGCCTTTGCACATATACATACTCCTATGAGAGCGCACACAGCACATGGGACTCACCTCGATGCCGCTAGCGAGAGATGCACAAAAAGAGAACACTACCAATGTCTTTCCCGCACTCCCCGGCCCCCGGGCCCCCTTTAAATTTCCGACGGGGGGTGTGGCCCGACAGGAGCCCTCACTCTTTCCCCCCCCTCGCAAGTTCAGTTTGGGTTTGGCAGTGCCGTTTGAGTGATGGCCCCCTTCCCCCCTTTTCACGCGTGTTTTGCTCGAACAGGTTTTTCGTTTCAAGCACGCGCCTGTGCAACACACACACCCCGCATATTATTATATTTTATATAATATTTTATATATTAACAAATATATATTAATATATAATATATATATATATTACATATAAAATAAAATATATAGATATATATTTTAAAATAAAAAAATATTATATTTTATTAATTTTATAAATATATATATTTTTATAGATATAATATAAAATTTCTCTTTTATTATATTTGATAGTATATAGCATTTTTTTATACGTATATATATATTATTTATAATATAATATATAAAATAAAATATTATTTTTATATAATATATAAAAATAACACAACACACAACACAAACACACACACACACACAAAACATTTCATTTTTTGTATGCAGTATATATTAATATATATATATTAAAATATATATTAAAATATATTAATATATAATATATATATTAAAATTTTATATATGTATGGATATATAGTAGGGGTATTTTATAAAAATTATATATAAATATATAATATAATAATTATTTTCTATATAAATATAAAATTAAATATTTTACGCATACATTATATAACATACATATATAAATTGGTGTGTGTGGTGTGTGCTGTGTGTAGTGGGTGTGTACGTATAATTTTAAAAATAATTTTATATATAATAATATATACTTTTAAAATATATATATATTATATTAAAATTTTGTAACA
>NC_051394.1:38155987-38165987 GCF_015228065.2 Penaeus monodon
GCTTTTTAGCAAAGCCTTTTACTCGCTAATCTAACTAAAACTTTCAATAGGTCTTATTCCATATCATGTCCAATTCATAAAAAATCATAGAAACAGTGAAGCTGATGACAAAAACCAAATGATAAGCAATAACTTCCTTAACACATTTTGGTTACGTTCGAAACCGATGTCAATAGACAAAGGAAAAGTATGGTGGGAGGCGCTTAGGGCCCACACATTTTCACTGGTTTCTGATTACAAATCTGATTCCGCCTCCCTTCATACTTTTTCATTGTGGTCATAGATGTGGAATATTTTATATTATATCAAATAACTTATCCCCATAACAAATGGACAGTGGAAAGAAAACGTGTATATTTACATGATATATATATATATATATATATATATATATAATATATATATATATATATATATATATATATACATATACATATAAATATTGTATATATATATAATATATATATTGTATATATGTATATATATATATATATATATATATATATATATATATATATATATATATATATATACACACACATATATACTATATTTGTGTGTGCGCAAATTTATATGTGTGTGCGTGTGTATCATCAAATTTGAACTTCCCATTTTCTTCCAGTTTCAAACCAGGCAGAAGTACAGTTTTTTTTATACAAATAGGGGCGGAGTCGGAGCATACATAAAGGAAATTGTAGCACAGCACTTTTTCTTGGTGGAAATGACAAAAACATGCAATATTAGTTATTATTGACTTTGTAGTGGAACATTTTCCAAATGCAATATCCCGAAAATTAGTTTTATTATAGCTGCATATTTCTTGAATCACAAAAACGTGCTTCACTGTATTTTTCATTATAGAATAAGAACTGAACGCAAAACTGCTGTGAGGCTACAGTGAATCTATAGATGCCTAATCATTACCGTTTTGGTTATTATGAATGCCCTATATCTTTTGCCAAATTCTGATTATAGTTTTCATTATCATTATTCCATACGTCTTGGCGTTTCTATGAAAAGATGCACCCGCATTCAAATACCTGAGCGAAGAAAATATGTTTATTAGTTTCATCTCGAAAAACTACTAGCTGAATGGTTCCAAGAAGGATGAATAGCAAAAATCTAAGAACCAACTCTCAGTACATGTCATGTATGATATTTGATATATCATACCAGTGAGTTCCCACTGGTATGGCTGGGTGTAGTAGGTGAAGTGGAGATCAACGTGGTAGCCAGACGGCTCCCGAGTCGGCTAGGTTGGGTAGACCTGACTTGCTGCTACTTGCGTCATGGTCTACTGAAGGGTTGGGGAATGCTGACCTCGGTTCCCGATTCTAAGCGCTGTGTAAGCGAACAGGGAACGAGGGGAGCCTTTGGTGTAATGAGTGAGGACAAGGCCGTGGATCTGATGTGACCCGACCTGGCAAGTATGCTGAGCTCTAGGCTACGGGGTCGTGCTGCTACAAAATTATTATTTCCTGATATGTGAGAAGTTATCTAATCACTTGTTGGTTCATGCGGTACTTGTCTAGTTTACAAAAACGAACTGTCTGAAAATAGAAAACACGAAATCTTATATTTTAAATATTTTTCTATTGAATACTCATAAATATTTATTTTGCGGCTGATCGTAATTTATGTTAAATAAGAAAAAAAATATGTTCAATGGTATAAGACGTCATAATGACATGGAAAATCCGAGGTGAAAACGAGACTGCCAGTGTGACACATTTTTTCAAGATGGACACAAGGCAAGCTGAAATTGCAAACAGAGGCTGCTTGACTGGGATGAGGGAAGATGACTTCTCTAACAGTGAAATATCAAGGGAGCTCGGTTCCTCCTGGACATCGGTATGGGAGAAAGGCGCCCTCATCGATCACCCTCGTTCACCAAATCAGTTAAGATTCATAGACCCACTGATTGATTAATTAATTATTTAAAATTATCTGCCACATCAACGGGTAAGGTGCTGAATACCTTGATGAATTAAACTGTTGAAATATTTAAAATGTAAAAAAAAAAACTGTCAATAAATATCTCATGAATAAAAATAAGTAACAGTGAATTTCATATTTAAAGCCATTGTATATGTTTTAAACGTTTAATATTATTGCATAAATATTATACACAATTAAATCTTAATTAAAATTAAAAATATTAGTCTTCTTTAGGAAACTAATAAGACCTATATTATAATCCTCCCCCAATAATTTTTTTTCAGTGTATATGTGGGAGGAAAGTACTACGTCTTCGGTCCCTAACACTTCACTTAGCCATCATCGGCCCATGAGTCAATCATGTGTGCCCAATGCTTAACCTTGTTAACTCAGCTTCTACTTGTCAATTGGGATGGATGCTGGTCACCTGGGATGGATGCTGGTCACCCAACTGCCAAGGCCATCTCTAAACATTCGTAGTTTGTTTCTAGAGTTATGCCTCCATTTATCGCGAATTCGACTTCTGATGCTGGGTTTCAATTCGGTGAGTGGGAGAGGAAAACAAGCATCACAGGACTGAGCGGCAGCTGCCTTGGCCTTCCGATTAGCTTGCTCCATTCCCACTGATACCAACAAGCAATTGCTCTCAAAACAGTTATATTTTAATGTGCTGACATCTTTGCAACCCAATCTTGAACTTTCCTTATCATTTGAATGTGATGAGTTTAAGCTCTTGATTGCTTGCAAGGCGCTATGAGAGTCGCAATATTTGAACCCATGGTATGTTGTCCAATATGCAACATGATTTGATGCAGTCTGCATGTGTCCTTGCACATCCTGTAAGGTCCTTCCACAGCAGTACACTGTGAAGTCATCCACACAAAGACTACATGAGACAGCATTTGGAATGACCTTTACGATGTCAATTATAGTATTGGCAAGAAGGGCACACTTAAGACACTCCCTTGTGAGACCCCTTCCAGCTGATCTTTCAGGTTAGAGAAGCTGTTTCCCATCCACACTCTAAACTCCCAGTCAGCAAGGAAGCTTTATGTGAGGTAGGCAATGCTCCTCTTAAACCATGCCATGCTTCCAAGTAGTATTGTAAGTTTTTACAAAGTCAATATGTGATGTTGCTGTGCAAAGAAATTCTGTATGGCAGTCTCCATCCTTACAAGTGCATGTGTAGTCAATCTTAATTTTCAAAACGATGTCATGTCAACCTGAAGTTTACCATTTTCTCCATCAGCTTGCAGATGCAGTTGGTGGGAGGAATTGGGCTGTAATTCCCTAGTATGGAAGCACCCTTGCTAAATTTAGAGAAAGGAATCATTATAGCTTCTTTCCATGTGGGTGCTCTTCCTAAAGATCCTATTGAATAGGTCCAACAGAACCTGTTGGGAACCCTCTGATAAGTGAGATATTCCATACCAAATGATGTGTCATTTGATGAGGAATATCATCACTTCCTGGGGCATTCTTATGGCAGAGCTGCAAAGCAGAATCCATATCTCTGTGCAAAAATGGCAAGTTGTATGGAAGTTCTGTTGCAGTCCTACTGAAGAACGACATTGGGTGTTGTTCCTGTTCAACCTAAAGAGAGGAGAATCAGGCAGTGTAAGTTGCTCCAGAGATGATCTATGTCATGGATTTAGCCAACTCAATTGCAACATTTTTTTGTGTGTATGAGGATTAGGCCATCTATCTTCAGAGCAGGTGGCGACATGGATGTGCTCTTTCCAGCAATCTTGCTAGAAAGATCATGCTAAGGGGGTTGATGAGTTAATTGAGAAGACACTGTCTCCATGGCGTCAGTCTAGCCTCCCTTAGCACTTGCCTGGCCTTGGTTTGAGTCCTTTTGTAATGGATCAAGGTCACATTGCTGAGATGTCGTTTCAGCTGCCTTAATGCAGCTTTTCTTGCTCTGACAGCCTGTTGGCATTCATCAGACCACCACAGTACCGGTTGTCGACGGTACTGCCTGCTACTTTTTGTAATGGATGCTTCTGCTGCAAGGTGAATTCATGATGTAAAGTGATTAATAGTAGCTTGGACACACTGAAAATTGTTCACAGATCCCTGCATTACTGCAATTGACCGAATAAGTTTCCAGTTTGCATGTTCAAATCATCATCTCTCCATTGGCTGTAATACCATTCACCTCCAAAAGTATTGGAAAGTGGTTGCTTTTATGTAAGCCTACCATAACCTGCCAAGTGAAATCCAATGGTTAACTGACAGGTAAATCTAGGAGAATGTCCCATTTTGGATTTGGAAATGTATGGGTGTGTCACTGTTCAGAATATGAGGAAACTCCTCTTAAGAACAAGTGCTCACAGGACTCTAAGGCTTTGTGAGTTGCAAAAAGTCTCTCCCCAGAGGTGATGCCAGCCATTGAAGTCTCCCACGAACAGGAATGGATGAGGCAACTGCCCAAGTAGATCTCCTAAATCATCTATGTTCAGATTATGTGAAGTGTAGATTGCTTCAACAGTGTAAGGTCATGCCTAGCTTATCCTCACAGCCTTCACCTGGAGTGTTGTCTGGAGGTGAGTGGCCTGGAAGGGAATATCTTGGTGTACCATCATTGCTACTTCTCCATGAATTCCATTACCAAAGTTCCCATAATGGGCTTGATTTTCAGACGATTTTACCTGGTCACAAACTGAGTAACACAAAGTTATCTGATGCAATTCCTCATATTTTGCATGAATTCCTTGACATTTCCATAGGATTAGGGTATCCAGTTCTTCAGGTTAACAAGCTACCCTTTCAAAAGGTGTTTGGCAGTACCTGTGGTCAAGGCCCGCCCCACACCAAGGTACTCTTGGAAGCACCTTTTGGAGTATTGTTTACCTGTGGAACTATTTTCCACAGGCATCCTTTGGACAGGCTCAGGATTTCTTTGCCTGGGCAAAGGGCTAACCTGAGCCTTTGGCTCAAGGGCATTCTGTCTTGCAGCAAAGGCTTCTATGGATGTGGTGGCAGCTGGAGCTGTCACCATTGAGGCTTCTGGAGTCTTGCCTGATAGCTCCAAAGACCTAAATTTTGGGAGGAGTCCTTTGGACAAACTCAGGATTCCTTTTCCCAGGTTCAGGGGCATTCTGTCTAGCAACAGAGGCCCCTGTGGATGTGGTGACTGCTGGAACTGTCGAGCCTTACCTGATAGCTCCAAAGACCTTACTTTGGGAGGAGAAATCCTTTGGACAGGCTCAGGATTCCTTTGCTCGTGCAAAAGGTGTACCTGAGCCTTTGGTTCAAGGGCATTTTCTTTAGTAACAGAGGCCCCTGTGGATGTAGTGGCAGGTGGAGCTCTCGCCATAGTTGCCTCTGGAGACTTGTCTGATGGCACCAAAGACCTTACTTTAGGAGAAGACTCTTCAATAGACTCCTCATGCCTACTCCGTTTCTGGTGGGAAAAAAACTCGCCAGAGGCAGTTTCAATATCTGAGAGTGTGTGGTGAAAGAAGTATTGGAGTTTAAGTTATGTAGGGAAGGAGGACTTATATGGCTGTGCAAACAGCACACGGGCTCGTCATTAGATCTCGGGAAAAGACGATTCCTTTGCTTTAATTGTGTTTATTGAGAACATGAAACTTGAACCCTGGGACTGTCCCAGATTGCACACAGTCACTCTCGTCTGGTGACGAAACTTCGACTGTTACGTTACCATTTCAGTGTGGGGTGATCCGAGGTCGTCAAGAAGAGAGACTTTCGGACCTCAAGGCCCCCCACAAACAGCAAGGCGGCTCCTGTTAGGGGGGCATAGACCTACTGCTCCCGGTAACAGGCCATATGGTGAAGAAAACGACTACATGTAGATGGGATACATCACAGAATGTCATCAAAAAGAGGGTGAACAAACATCACCAATGTCGCCTCCAATTCGCTAAGTAGTATGTGGAGAAAGATCTAGATTACTGGGGAAGAATAAGAACAGAAAAAAAATTACCTGTGCACAATTTGATCTTAAACGATTTTAGTTCAAATTGTTATATAGATATCTGTTTATACATCATCATCAATAACGGTATGCTCATGTTTGAGCAGCCGTGGACCTCTCCACTATCCTTCGCCACTCAACTCGATCTTACGCTTTTCTTTCCACTTGTACCATCGACAGCCTGCAAATATCTTTGATGTTGTCGCTCAGTCTTGTCTTCGGTTTGCCTCTTCCTCTGTTTCCTATCACCATCCCTGTCAGCAAGTCTTTCTCAATACTTTTACTTCTCATCACATGACCAATAAACTTTAATTTCCTCCTGTTCAAGATGTCCAACAGCCGGTCTTTACAATTTATTTTTCTCAACACTTCATCATTCGTCTTCTTCTCTGTCCAGCTAATACGCAGTACTCGTCTGTAACACCACATTTCAAACCTATTGATCTTTTTCTTGTCTATCTACTTCATCACCCAACACTCAGAACCATATGATGCAATTGGGAAAACTAATGAGTTCAATAACCTCAGCTTTGTCCGTAAGGTAATGCTTCGGTCTTTCCAGATGTTATTGAGAGCAACTGTAGCGTTTTTGGCAATGGCAATTCTTCTTTTTATCTCCGGTGAATCATCATATGTATTAGTTAAAACAGCTTCAAGATAAGTGAACTCTTTCACATTTTCCACAATCATTCCATTGATTGTAACATGTTCATCACTGTTCATTGCCGGTTATCTTTGAATCTTCATGATCTTAGTTTTCTTGGCATTAAGAAACAAGCCAGCCTTTTCGCTTGCTTCTCTAACTTTATCTAGTAGTTGTTGTAGTTCAGTGATACTGCTGGCAACCAAAACTATATCATCGGCGTACCTTAGATTTGATATTTTGTATCCTCCATCTACAGTTCCTTCAAAATTCTCTAGAGCACCTCTCATAATTGTTTCAGAATATATGTTAAAGAGGTGCGAACTTCGAACCATTCTGTTAACCCATAAGTGGTTCTAACAGTTGCTTGTTGTTGGTCATGCATGGCTTTTATTAGTTGGATGATGTGTTTTGGAAACTTCATATCGTTCATGTTATTTCAGAGGATATCATGATCAACAGTATCAAAAGCTTTCAAGTAATCGATGAAACACAGGTATAGGTCTTTTTGATGTTCTCTGTTTTTCTCTATGATCAATTTTAAATTTAGAATCTGGTTTCTGGTACCTTTTCCAGGGCGAAAACCTGCTTGTTCGTCTGCAATTTCTTCTCTTAACTTCAACTTCATTCTTTCAGCAATAATTTTCAACAAAATTTTGCTGCTGTGACTTA
The DNA here is from genome assembly GCF_015228065.2 of Penaeus monodon. Lineage (NCBI taxonomy): Eukaryota > Metazoa > Arthropoda > Malacostraca > Decapoda > Penaeidae > Penaeus > Penaeus monodon. The sequence goes on from NC_051394.1 coordinate 38,163,184, forward strand.
TTAATGCAATTGTCCTGTTATTGTTGCATTGGAGTGCGTCACCTTTTTTAGGTATGGGAGTAAAGACTGATTTTACCCAGTCTTCTGGCCATCTTCTTTTATTCCATATTTTTGTACAAAGTTTGTAGTAGAAGTATTCAACACTTTCGCCAGCATTCTTGATTAGTTCTGCTGTTATTTCATCTATTCCCGGCTCTTGTTATTCTTAATTTTTTATGGCTTTTATAACTTCGTCTAGCAGTGGTGGTGGTTCATCTTCGCTGTCATTGAGTCTAATTAATGTTGTTGTTTTATATCTTTATTCTTTTTGTATAGGTTGGAACAATACTGATTCCATCTATCTTTGACTTCTTTTCCATCACATAGAGCAAGTCCATCTTCAGTTTTGATAGTGTCCATTGTAGGTTTAAATTTTCGTGTGATGTTTCGTACTCCTTGGTAGAGTTCTTTAGTTGTCTTATTGATAGAACAGTTTTCAATTCTCTGGCAATGTTAATTTGAATATTTTTCCTTATCTTGTCGCAATAATCTTTGAATTTTTGTATTTTGTTTTTTGTAAATTACTTTTTCAACTGGATTATTGATACCCTTTGATTTTAGGCATCTTCTTGTTTCAATTTCACTTAGTGTTTTTTCAGATATCCAGGGGGAATTTGTCTTTTTCTTTTTGGCGATAGTTTCTTAAGCAGCGCTCAGCAGGAGTTCTTTTCCTTCTTCCCACAACTCATTTGGTGTTTTATCATCTTCACATTGATTGAGTACTTCAAATTTATTTGACACTGTAATTCTGTAATTGTTATCAAGAGTTTTGTAGTCGAGCTTTAGAGGTGGTGTTGGACGCTCCATCTTTTTGAGTCTTATTTTAAAGTCGATAGTTAGTCACTGTTGGTCACTGTTGCAGTCGGCACCAGGTCTTGTCTTGGCATTTTTTATGCAACTTTTCCATTTTTGGTTCAGCACTATGTAGTCAATTTGGTTGCGTGTTCTTTTGTCTGGTGAAAACCACGTGTACAAGTGTCTTGGGTGGTGTTGGAACAATGTATTGGCTATAACTAGATTATTTGTACTACAGAATTCAATAAAATCTTTACCTCTTTCATTTATATCTCCAAGACCGAATTTTCCACAGGTGTCATTTTTTAGATCATTTTTTCCTACTTTGGCGTTGAGGTCTCCCATGATTACTTTTACATCTCTGTTAGGGATTGTGTCTAAAGTATCTTGGAGAGTTATAAAAATTTTCAATTTCTTCATCACTTGCAATGTTGGTTGGTGCGTAGCATTGTATAATACTAATGTTATGAGGTTTTCCTTGTATTCTGACTTTTAAAATGCGATCATTTATTGGGCTGTACCCAATACATAATAGTCCCCTATACGTCATATTTCATATTTGATTCTCAATCTTTGTTTACATCTCAGATATGACAGGCGACATACATATGAAACGCCCAGAAATGGCCACATACCCTTGTGATATGTGGGTGGATCTTCCTGCAGTTAATGTTCTACAGTGAATATAAAGTAGCAAATTTTCTGTTTTACTGAATGTTGGCTTGGATCTGACGGTAAAAAATAATAATAATAATAAAATACTCTTCATTCGATTAATTCATAAAGATATCAAGAAAATTGAATTTGTAATAGAGGACAAGTACAAGCATGTCAGTTTTATTTATACCTACGCATATCCAGTGAAACGATATATTAGCAAACAGAAGTAAATAAAAACTACGTAAATGACAAATAAAATAAAGAGCAAGATGAATTACCTATTTCACCAAAATGAATTTTTTTTTTTTTTCCAAATTAGATATCCTACAGCCCATGTATTAAGAGTCGGTTCTTAATCTTTTGCTATACACCCTCCGTAGAACCATCCGTCTAGTATTTGCTCGAGTTGAAACAAACAAACATGTATTTTCTCGGTCAGCTGTTCTAATGTGGATGTGTCTCATTATAGAAGCACCAAGACTCGTAGAATAATGATAACACTATATTCAGAATTTAGCAAAAGATATAGGGTATTCATAATAACCGAATCGTAATATATATATACATATATATATATATATATATATATATATATATATATATATATATATATATATATATATATATATATATATGTGTGTGTGTGTGTGTGTTAATATATATATATTATATATATATATATATATATATATATATATATATATACACTATTTCATAACTCATCAACAAGTACTGACTTGATTTTTTCCATAGATACTGCACACACACACACATTTGACAAATATTCCACTACAAATTCAATGATAACTAATAATACATGTTTTGTTATCACTTATTTGAAGAAAACGAAAGATCAAATGGCTTACATGGTTTCCAAAAATAGTTACGTATATTCTACCAATCACATTTTCTTTGTTGCAAACAAGCTAGTTGTTATCCTCAATCACAAAAAAAAAAAGTTTACTTCGAAGTGTTTGCCAGATATACAAAAGTGGAACCTTGCAAGTGTACTGAAATATAATTCCGGAACTGTTGTGAGGTTGGAAACCTCTTCTCCTGCCACAGCCTGCAACGTGCATCCTATCCCCGTGTCTCACGCATCCTTTCTCCATCTCTCACGTATCTTCTCCCCGTCTCTCACGCATCCTCTCCCCGTCTCTAACGCATCCTGTCCCCGTGTTTCACTCATCCTTTCTCCGTCTCTCACGCATCCTCTCCCCATGCCTCACGCATCCTCTCCCCATGTCTCACGCATCCTTTCTCCGTCTCTCGCGCATCCTCTTCCCGTGTCTCACGCATCCTTTCTCCGT
>NC_051394.1:38218487-38228487 GCF_015228065.2 Penaeus monodon
AAACTTCCGGGTTGAAACCACGCCTAATATATTTGTACGCTGTATCCACTTTCTATAATATTTATGTTATCGTATCGAGTGTAAATATTTCCTGGTCCGCATTTCCCGCCGTGTTTATCAGCTCGCCAGACTCTCAAGGATTCGCCTCTTGCCTCTTGTGAAGCATCTTGTGTCGGCGCTTATTTATCCAGCGATTTAAGCCTTTCTATTGCTCCCTTATGTTTACGGACTCTGAAGTGCTAGAATATTAATATCGGGGAAGAGAATACTGCATTGCGAACGAATATACATGCGCACTGTTATATGCACACCTACCAGTACTAATGCACAGACCTGCACAGGTGCGTATCACTGAAATGTGTGCGTGTGTAGATAAATAGATAGATAAATAGATAGTGGTAGGTAGACAGATAGACAGACAAACAGAATGTTAGGTAGATACATACATATATGTGTGTACACACACACACATCCATATATATATATATATATATATATATATATATATATATATATATATATATATATATATATATATATATATATATTACTCAGTAGGACTAAACTTCCACCAGACGTATTCTGCATCTGCCGTGAACTACCAGTTGCACTGATAAACGCTTTCTGCAGAAACCACTTCCTGCTGCCAGCAGCTTCATCGTAACCCTGGCATGGGGAGCACATAGGGTACTATCCTTGAACATCAGGGTGCAATTTAACGTATATACACAAACATATATACATATATGTATACATGTCAGTGAGTGAGTGAGTGAGTGGGTGAGTGAGTCTACGTGTGTGTGTGTATCTATATATGTGTAAATATGTATGTGTGTATCTATATATGTGCAAATATATACATATATATATATATATATATATATATATATATATATATATACATACTTATATATATGTATATATACACATATACATATATCATTATGTGTGTGTGTGTGTGTGTGTGTGAGTATATTTGTGTGTGTGTGTGTGTGTGTGTGTGTGTGTGTGTGTGTATGTATAAATATAATATATATATATATATATATATATATATATATATATATATATATATATATATATATATATATATATATATATATAAGTGTGTGTGTGTGTGTACGTATGTATATATGCATGTATGTATATATGCATTTATGTATGTATATATGTATGTATGTATTTATATATACATGTATGTGTGCAGGTATGCATGAATGTGCGTATCAGGCGAGATTATATATTAATTTACTACGCGGTTGTACTTATTCTTGTTGCTATAGTTATTCGCTCCTCTTACACGCTTATTGCACAGATTGATGCCAGATGTTTGCCCTTTGCTGAGGTACACAAGCACCCTCTAGAACATGTCTGAAATGTGTATTTTCTTGTATACATTAGCTTCGCTTGGTGTAGTTCTGTGCTTGTGAATGCCTGCAGGATAAGCCTTACCGGGAGTAAAGATGGCTCAATGTCGGGTTATATTTGTACGGTTAAATATATCTCTCCTGAACATGGCTCTCCTACGTGAACATGCTCGATGTCGTTTTCTCGCTGCTTAAGTTACAGGTGAGATCATCCGCATGTTGGCATATTAACTATATATAACGACCATCCCACGCTTAAAAGAGTGATGGAAAAAAGAACGAGGTTTTTAAGGATAAAAACGAGGGGAGTAGAATGATAAGAAAAAAGATGGAGAAAAAGAACAAGGAGAAGAGAAAGAAAACGAAGAAAATGAAAAGAGCTTGGGGTGGGAGGCAATGACTGGGGAGCAAATGCATACAGAGAAGGTGGTTGCAGCGGGGGTGGGGGTGGGGAGGGGAGTGGTAAGCTCAACCTTGCCCTTATAGTTTGCAACACCGCTTTACATCGCACGTGCATCACAGGATTTGAATGCGTACGTCGTGTTGCATCTCCGCAATCGTCATTCCTACGAAATGAGTATGTTTCCGTTACAAGAATGCTGAATGCCATTTGCGCAAGAGTTGAGGAAGTGCTCGCTATGCCTGCAGTGAGATTCGTCGGAAATCAGTGGACTTCATTTGGAGGTTTAGCGACGTGATGCAAATCAGAACGATAAAGATAAATGTTAATAGCCTAACAACAACAATGGAGATAAGAATAGCAGCAGAGAAGGTGCTAATAAAGAAATAATAACGGCAGCAGCAACACTGCAACAGCAATAGGCCTTTTATCTCCAAACCACAAATAATATAAAAAAAATAATTGTAATAAAGATAATGATAATAATGATGATGATGATGATGATGATGGTGATGATAATGATAATAATAATAATAATAATAATGATAATAATAATAATAATAATAATAATAATAATAATAGTAATAATAATAATAAAATTATAATAATAATAACAATAACAATAATGATAATATTAGCAATAAAAATAATAATAATATAAAATAATAATGATAATAATAATCATCATCATCATCATCATAAAAATAATCATAATGATAATAATAATTACAATAACAATAACAAAAACAATAAAAGCAATAATAATAATAATAATAATAAAAACAACGATAATGATAATGATACTGATAGTGATAGTAATGATAACACTAATTGTGATGATGATGATAATGATGATGATGATAATGATAATGATGATGATGATGATGATGATGATGATGATGATGATGATGATGATGATGATGATGATGATGAAGATGAAGATGAAGATGAAGATGAAGATGAAGATGAAGATGAAGATGAAGAGGAATAGGAATAGGCAGAGGAAGATGAAGATGAAGAGGAAGACAGGTCTTTTTGCCCACACTTAGATGACAACATATCCTTCCTATTCACTAAAATAATCCACGAAACGCATAATTTTCCTACGACTTCACATAAACCAAGCGGAACATATAGAGGTTATCGTACATTTGGCAGACAGCACTTCCTGATGCCTCTCGGAATGTTTTCGCGACAGAAATAGATTCTTACATTTGTTGGATGAAAACCCTCGATAGAAAATGAATTGGTACCAGGCTATCTTCGTCGGTATGAAGATGAACATTTGAGGCAAGGATGATGGTGATTATTGCTACAACACTGATATGAATCGTGTAATTACATCAGGTACACGCGACTTAGAATGTAAATAATAATACAGCAGGTATAAAAAAAATGATGGGAATGACCATGGCAAAATTAATATGATGATCATCATGGCTAATACTACTGCTGTTAATGATAAATAAAAAAAATGATAATAACACTAGTGACAATAAATATTATAATAATGGTGATAACAATGATGATGATGAGATGATGATAATAATTTTAATAATGATAACAATGACGATGATGATGATAATAATAATGATAATAATAATAATAATAATAATAATAATAATAATAATAATAATAATAATAATAATAATAATAATAATAATAATAATAATAATGATAATAGTAAATACAATAGCAACAGAATTAACAACAGTATTAAGATTGAAGGTAGTAACATGATAATGATAACATGATAACAGTGATAATACCAAATGTACGAAAAATGAAAATAAAAATGATAATCATAATGATAATGATGACAGCAACTTTATAATGATAATCGCAATGATAATGATGATTATGAAATTCATAATAACAATAGCAAAATCAACAATGATATAAGAATTATGCTAACAATAGTAATAACAATAATAATGATAACAGAATAATAATAATAATAATAATAATAATAATAATAATAATATAATAATAATAATAATAATAACAACAACAACAAAAACAACAACAACAACAACGACAACAACAACAACAACAACAACAACAACAACAATAATAATAATAATAATAATAATAATAATAATAAAATAATAATAACAAAAAAAATAATAATAATAATAATAATAATAATAATAATAATAATAATAATAATATAATAATAGTAGTAGTAGTAGTAGTAATAATGATAATAATAAAAAATTAATAATAATAATAATAATAATAATAATAATAATAATAATAATAATAATAATAGTAATAGTAATGATAATAACAATAACAATGCTGATAGTAATAATAATAATAATAATAATAATGATAATAATAATAATAATAATAATAATAATAATAATAATATTAATAATAATAATAATAATAATAATAAAAATAATAATAATAATAATAATAATAATGATAATAATAATAATAATAATGATAATGATAATAATAGTAATGATAATAATAGTAATAATAATAATTATTATATATTATTAGTAATATTAATATTAATAAATAATAATAATAATAATTATTATTATTATCATTATTATTATTATTATTATTGTTATTATTATTATTATATATATATTATTATTATTATTAGAATCATAATTATAATAATAATAATAATAGTAATAATAATAATGATGATAATGATAATAATAATAATAATGATAATAATAATAATAATAATAATAATAATAATAATAATAATAATAATAATAATAATAATAATAATAATAATAATGATAATAATAGTAATAACAACAATAATAATAATAATGATAATAATAGTAATAACAACAATAATGATAATAATAATGATCACAGTAGTAGTAGTAGTAGTAGTAATACTACTACTACTAATAATAGTAATAAGAAGAACAATAATAATAATGATATTCTTATTCTTATTCTTATTATTCTTATTCTTATTCTTATTATTATTATCATTATTACTGTTATTACTATTATTATCATTGTTATCATTATTACTATTGACGTTACTATCAATAATATTTTTTATTATCATTATTATAATTATCTTTATTATTATTGTTACTATTATCAATTTTATTATTATTCTCTTTACCATCCCCATTGACATCACTGTTATTTGTTATTATTGTTGTTATCATCAATATTACTATCATTATAATCATTATCTTTATTATTATTGTTATTTTAATTAATAATAATAATATTGCTATTCTCCTTATCATCCTTGTTAACATCATTCTTATCATTGTCATTATTGTTATTATCATTATTGTCAACATTATTTACAAAATCATCATAATCGTTAACATAAGGAATTATTGTTATTTTTGTTTATGGCTTGAAAACAGATTACAAGTCCCTACAAGTTTCAAATCTTGTTCATCTTCAGGTCTCTAGTACCTTCGTTTTCTTGCTGTTCCTAATGATGCTTTCTTGCCGATGTTACCTATTCATTTTAAAAATTTCTTCGATATTGACCCCTGTGCATCACCAAAACATGCATGACATTCGACTTTTTCAAGCTTCATAACCTTGCATTTTCTCTTTTCATGTTTCCATCTCTTTTGTTCATACTTATACATCAGTGATTTTACATTCCCTTACAATTTCACTGCAGTGCCCGATCGCCGTGCTTTAATGGAGTGGTCACTGATTAATGAAATCCCCAAGTAAATCAATGTTGCCATTTCTTGAGCTGTCCATACAATTTCGACCGTGCATTTCTTGCAGCGCTATCATGCTTTCTCTCTTATTTTTGCTGGGTTAGCATCTTACATTCGTTCACAATGTTACTGACAGTCTCCCCGTTTACCCCATATAACCTACACAAAGGTGAATCTAAGTTGTTACTGGTGCTTCTATAAAGGCCTTCAGTTCACTGTTTCTGATGCATATCCAGGTCTTATTTATATCAGTTCCTTTGTTTACGTTAAATGTATTGTCTACGCATTGTTTTCTCCATCTACACTTGACTTCTTCCCTCCATTTGCTTTCATTTGTATTCTTCCAATCTTACTTGCTACTTTTAGTATCGGTTCATCGATTTTACCAGAGTATCAGTTCAAATAGATGATTCATCTTGCCTTTTCCCTCTTTTGATAAAATAACATACCCATGCTTTATTTGTATATCATGCAAATTCAAATATTCGTGGTGACAGATTTTCTCCACATGATTTGAAATTCGTTGTCCATTACTCCATGCTATTTCTATGAATCGATTGATGTTATAATAAACCAGAGTAATATTTTAAAAATTCAACTCGACGTGTGTGGCACCAAGGTCACGGGTCTACTGATAGTCTCTTTTCGCCTCTAATTATTTTTGTACATCCTTCTAAAGTTTGCTTTTTTCTCTTATTACATGTATATATAATTTGTCAGCTATTACTCCAGTCAAAAACCATGCACGTTCTGCCATTAACCGTATCCAGTTTACCAACCGTCGGGAGGGTCTGTTACTAACACTGTCACCATCAGTATTATCATCATCGACATCATCATTATTACGATTGTCTTTATCATTATTGTTAAGAGTATTATCAATATATGTATATATATATATATATATATATATATATATATATATATATATATATATATATATATATATATATATATATATATATATATATATATATATATATATATGATAATGATGATGATGATGATGATGTGTAAACATTAAGTGCTTAAAAATGAAAGGGGGGCTTTAAACCAATTTCGGTTCATTTAAGGCTTAGAAACCACAAAGTGAATATTAGATATTTGAGAATCTCTTATATGTTTATCTGCTCTCTTGTTGACTACCATGCATTGCATATAATTAACGTTTCTGTTCAGGATTAACGTTCTCTTTCAGGAAGAAGGGACTCTGGAAACAGTCCAAAGAGAGATGAATCAAATTTCTTCAACAGCACAACTATATTGTTTTGCAATACATTTCTAAGTGAGCCAAGTATTCTCTCACTGTATAATATGCACTGCAGAAGATGTATTGTAATACTAGCCACAGAATTCGCATTCTCAATGTTTAAGGGAAGTTAGTTGCACGCGCTTGACTTATCCTTACTGATTGTGATCATCATCCATTTTCCCTTCTTGATGCTTCCCTCTGTCGATGGCTACTTCCCTATCACCTTCAGCTGAATTTTATTTATTTTCCTTGAAATCGTACGTTAGATCTCTCTTTAAACGACTGTAAGAAATATCCATTTACAAATGGTTCCGTAAATTACAGAAGAGGGCGAGTTGCCTCAACTTGTCCTATAATTGGTGGGTATTAGTTCAAAAAACAAACAGCTCTTTAACCGGTTACTAGCAATTGTTAGAGAGCTCCACGTTATATTTTTGTTAGTGATACCGTTAAGTACTTCCGAACTGGTTTGACCTTCTGTAATTCACAATCTGCCCTATAGATCGTGAGACAGTTCAATCCTAGATTAATATATAAAGATAGAATAGATTCCCAAATGCTCTTCATACAAATTCATAGCCACAATGGATCATTGTTGCACAGTATTGTTGACAGCCTTGCAAAAAATACCTGTCGCCAAGGCTATAGTCCTCAATTTTCCCCTGACAGATAACAATGGCTCAGTTAATAAGTTATGCTTCTCGAATTACATCGGGATGCAGTTATTACTTGAAAATTACTACAAATGATGGATGCGCGGATGCGTTATGATAATCATGAACACCAATATCAATCATAACAATATAACAGAATGAACTAAATCAAATGATAATGATAGCAATGACCAAAACAACAACTGCTGCAACAATAATAATAACAATAATCATCAAGGTAATAGCAACGTCGAGATTGGTGGGAGCAAGATCGGCAGCTGCAAGGATTCAGCACATAGGGTGGTGCCCTTCTGCACGCACACTGTTACAGCCCAGTCATTGTTATGTTAATTATAGGATAGCTAAGTAAACAAAGAGTGATAGGGTACAGAGACGGAAAGAGAGGAGGAAAAGCACAAAAGGGACTGCGTGCGTGTGTGTGCGAGAGAGAGAGAGAGAGAGAGAGAGAGAGAGAGAGAGAGAGAGAGAGAGAGAGAGAGAGAGAGAGAGAGAGAGAGAGAGAGAGAGAGGGATAGATAGGTAGAGAGAGGTGGGGAGGAAGGGAGATAGATAGTGAGAGAGAGACAGGGAGAAGGGAGATAGATAGAGAGTGATGATAAGGGTAGTGAGGGTGGGGGAGATAGATAGAGAGTGATGACAAGGGCATTGAGGATGGGGGAGAAAGAAATAGGGAGAAGGAGAGAGGGGACAGAGACAGGGGGATATAAAATGGAACAGAGAGAGACAGAGGTTAACTCAGTCAACGCTCCTTTGTTTGACTGTAATGCCAGGTCATTAACCGATCTGTCTTTGTTATATAGGACTTCATTTCAATTTTTCATTGTTGATATAAATGCATAATATAACTTTATTGTATTTAGTGTGTATAGTGCCATAAAAAAACGAGATGAACTCGTCTCTAAATTCATTCATCTTCATCGAACGGGCCTTAAACACACAATTGAATTTTGTAATGACGCCTTCAGTAGCATTTCAATTAGGAATGCAAACATAATGTATCACCTGTTAATGCCCAGTTACACTATCAACGGGGAGCTCTGAAATCACACTGCAATTTTTCGTCGTCCTTATTGTTGTTCCTGTTATTGTTTGCAAGCTGACGGCGATGACAATCAAAATTGGTTTGATTTATTTAAGATATTCAGATTTCACTTCAATTTTCCCAACGCTAATCACTGCAACACAGCAAGCAGCAACAACGATATCTCAGACATGAGTCTTCGTTCTAGCAACATCTCAACATCATTCAGCTTCGATTTAATTCGTTGTGATTGGGTTGAAGCAATAAAACAGGTGTCGCGCATCAGCGATCCAGTTCCTTAACGATCTCAATGAAGTGATAAGTGCTTCCTTGTCAGACGCACTAAATAAATCATTATGTCCTTATTTGGTAACTAGTACAATGGCTATTTACTCTAGAAATAATCTCAAATGATGTGTGTGATGTGAGAGAGAGAGAGAGAGAGAGAGAGAGAGAGAGAGAGAGAGAGAGAGAGAGAGAGAGAGAGAGAGAGAGAGAGAGAGAGAGAGAGAGAGAGAGAGAGAGAGAGAGAGAAAGAGAATGAGAGAGAGAGAGAGAGAGAGAGAGAGAGAGAGAGAGAGAGAGAGAGAGAGAGAGAGAGAGAGAGAGAGAGAGAAAGAGAGTGTTTGTGCGCGTGGTTAATGTTAATGGATGTCCTTATCTGTTTTCAGTAACTATTGAGTGTCTGGAAAACAAGTAACGCCTTCGTTCCAGTCAATACCGGGTGTCAGAGGGAAAATCGTCAAAAAAGGTGCACAGCGAGGCGATGTTCATGACATACAAATAGCTCCTGGAGATCTAAGATTAAAATGATCAAGGTCAGAATGAGGGAGCCTGCAATCGCGCAACACCATGGATCAGTTTGCATTGCTAAAGAAAACGAACTTGGGTGCATGTTGATGCCGGGGAGCACCTGTCGAGGCCGCTCCCTGAGGAGGGGCGCTTTGGGGGGCGTGGTCGAGGCAACACTGTTGTGCTTCCAGTTGCATAGTTTGCATTTCTATTTCCGTAGATCAGTGAGCAAATATGGGAAAAGCCGTTTCGCGATGATCTCTGTCTTGCTCTTGCATCCTCACAAAGTCCGATACTACAGTGAATGCCGTTTTTCATGACAAATTGTAAACCATATATGTCCTCACTGAAGCTTACTTAAACAGGAGTACTGCCATGATTTTAGAGTGATGGCCGTCCGAGACGACGACGAAATTCTCCACGAAAGAAGAGTTTACAGATAGTCATCAGATAACCATCACATGCACCTCGTTCTGCAGTTCCATTAGATTCCATATTCACATAGATTTGTACATCTGGTTACAGCAATGCACTTCTGAATGTACGCGTAATGCACGTTTGTTTCTCCTCCCCTTGCCTTAGTAATTCATTTTAAACCATTGTTTGTCAACTAAAATCTAGCGGTGCATAGACGTGTGAACATGTGTTTGCATGTGTATGTGTGTGTGTGTGTGTGTGTGTGTGTGTGTGTGTGTGTGTGTGTGTGTGTGTGTGTGTGTGTGTGTGTGTGTGTGTGTGTGTGTGTGTGTGTGTGTGTGTGTGTGTGTGTGTGTGTGTGTGTGTGTGTGTGTGTATGCTCGTGGTACATTGCATG
>NC_051394.1:38245987-38248487 GCF_015228065.2 Penaeus monodon
TTTCTTCATCTCATTTCTTTTTCTTCTTCTTCTTCTTTCTTTGCCAGAAAAGGATTTGAAGGGACTTTTTTGTCGTGGGATTTTATCTTTAATTATTTTAGCCATGAGGCGATTTTTGTACTGATAAGATATTTGTATTTATAAGAAGTATGATGCCACTTTGTCTTGGGTAGGGCGTTAAGCTGCATCCTGGGGTTCAAGGATAGTAATCTTTGAGTTCCCCGCGTCAGGGATACGGTGAAGCTACTGGCAGCAGGACATTGGTTTCTGCAGAAAGCGTTTATCAGTGCAAGTGGCAGTTCACAGCAGATACAGAATATGTCTGGCAGAAGTTTAGTCCCACTGATCAAATGGCAGAGATAGCATTCGTAGTTAATTAGACCTGCGAGCAAAGAAAAAAACTTGGAGGCATTTCCTTTGCTTATTTTACGGCTCCTGACCACATCCCAAATATGAATCTATAACAAGCTGACCAGCCTAATAATCTTTCCGTTTCATGAATGAATGAAAACCTTGCCAAAAGTTCACACTTCATTTCTAGTGGCTGAAGGAAGGGAAGGTCTTGGAAGAGCCTGTGGGCGCCGAAGGAAAATACCCATGTGAAGACACTGGAGTTAAAAAGTTTTCCATGTTTGTAAATTTGGAGTACTCATGATTCTAATTTACAGTGGGTTTGTAACCCTGATTATGCAACAGCAATACGGCACTCTGTGACATGTTATATTATGTCGGGAAAATATGATAATAATGATATTAGTATTGATACAGAAGTGATAATTATCATCACAGCAATGATTATTTTCATCATTGTTCCTATCACTAGCAATAACGAAAAATGTTACTTTAAAGACGAATATGATCGTGTGATTACTGGGTAGAAATTAAATAAGCAAATAAAAAAAAGAATAAAAGCATAAACTTCATACTGTTGTCCATGAAGGAGTGAGGAAGTATCAACATTTGGAATTCAAATTGGGATTTCGTGGTTCGGATTTAACACAGTGCCAATTATTAGCAGGGATCATTAATTCTGGGAGGGACCAGTGGAGGCGGTGCTCTCATCCCGATCGCAGAGGAAGGAAAGACGGCTGATCCTGCGAGGACAGACTTTCGGCCTTTGCGGAAACGAAAGAGGTAAAGAAAAAAGTATTCCATTCACCATTGGAGGGAAGGCCAAGCTAGGAGTAAGGAAAAGCAGAATCGGTGTTCTTGACTTGGAGAGGAAAAAAATGGCTCAAGAAGCAACTCTATGTGCTGTAAGAGAGAAGGAGGGTAATGTTGGCCTTGTCTCCGTGTAAGAAGAGGGAAACGGAAGCATTGTTCCTGTTGCCGGTGCTAGCAAAGATACTGAAGCAGTGACCTCATGATGAGAAATGAAATAAAGTATATAGCTTGTCTTCTAGGCAGCAAGAAGATTGACAGTAGAATTGTCTACTTACAGTGAAGATATAGTGCAGAGGCAAGCATGTGGCTTTGTATGTGTCTGTGTGAGTGTACACGTCTGTTTGTCTAACTTTTCTCTCTTGCACACACACACACAACACACACACACACACACACACACACACACACACACACACACACACACACACACACACACACACACAACATACATACATACATACATATATACATACATACATACATACATACATACTTGCATACATGCAAACACACACACATACACAAACAACAACCACACATACACACACACGCATCACACACACACACACACACACACATCATCACACACACCATATATAATATATAATATATAATATATAATATATATATATATATATATAATATATACATATATATATAATATATATATATATATATATATATAAATATATATATATATATATATATATATATATATATATATATATATATATATATATATATTAATATATATATATTATATTTTTATATATATATATATATATATACACACACACAAATTTGTGTGTGTGCGTGTGTGTATGTGTTATTGTGTGTGTTTGTGGTGTGTGTGTGTGTGTCTGTGTGCTCGCGCGCGCGCATTATGCATATTTATACGTGTATATGAACGCATTTACATTATTTTCCATAAAGAGGAAAGGGAGGAAGCAAGTGTACAATATATGTCTTCCTTTTAGTGGGAGAGGGGCTATAATTACAGCATTCTTGTGTCCCATGGCAAGTAATCTTTTTGTGTAACAAGAAGGAAAATAGTGTTATAGAAAGGAAATGTTATCGTCTGCAAGTGAATGTGTACATGTATGCATGTCGATAAGCTTGCATGCCTGTGAGGTGCATGGTTGGCACGCAGGAAGGGGAGCGGCGCGGAAAAGCGAAGCCAAATACCTCATCGTAATACTCGTATCTCTCCTGCTCCTCCTCCACCATCAGCTCTTTCCCCTCCTCCAGCGCCTCTCCCTCACTTCCTTCAAGCACAGCTCTACTCTCCTGCGACACCGCCTCTTCCGCGCTCTTAACCTCTTCCTCCACTGGCTCG
>NC_051394.1:38310987-38313487 GCF_015228065.2 Penaeus monodon
TAAAAATGATGGCTCAAAAGGCTAGAAAACTGAACACGCAAGGTTAACAGTTCTCGAGCTGTCAGTGCAGTCCACACCACTGTCGCCTCAAGGACCACACTTCGGTAGAGGATGAAGCTCGTCATTCGGATTACAACATGGATGAGTTTGATGACATGGGCGACTTCGTTCATGTACTTCTACCTCGAAGGAAATAATTTTCCAAGCCTGAGCACCAGAATCGATGTAAATGTACCAACGAAGATTGCCTGTTCTTTTCAGTGTGCAACTCTTCGATGTACGACTTTTGCATTCAAGGGTAGGTGACACTCTAAAATTGGACAATGGTAACATAGTATGTGTGTGTGTGTGTGTGTGTGTGTGTGTGTGTGTGTGTGTGTGTGTGTGTGTGTGTGTGTGTGCCTGTTTATATATACTGCAAAACCTACTCCATGCACTCTGGGCACATCAGACGCTTTCCCATGACGAAAAAAACGTGTAGGCCTTCTCTCAAATGGTACCCGAGTCTGCTAGCCGTGTTTCCTGGAGGCTGACAATGTCCATCTTCAGTTTATTCAGTTCGTCAATGGTGACGGCAGTTATTTGTACGTCGCTGATGACTTGGAGTTAGTTGGGATATCCAGTCAGCTTTGTATGGACATACCAGGTACCCATTTTTAGAATTTGTATCTTTCTGTTTCTCTTGGAGTTGCCTGATGCATGTGTTTAAGCCTGCCTTTCGACCAACCAATGAAAGGAAAGCAAACTGTGACAAGATAGGCCCTAGGATCTTTCCCACCGTCGACGATGGCCCTTCGCGCTATGCATTAATGCCAGTTGAGCATTATCGCTTGTAACTGGTAACTGCCGTTTTCCGTGTTGTGCCGACGCAGGCCAGTGTCGCTGGAGTGTCCTTTCCAGTAGTGCCAGAACGAAGCCGCAAGCAAAGATGAACTGCCTTAAGAACACCGGCACCGGATTTTTCCTCAGGGTAAACTCCCGAAGCTTTCTCATCTCTTTGATGCAACATGGCAGTGGACTGTTACGTTAGACCCACCCGATATATGCAAATCTGTGTGTGTGTGTGGTGTGTGTGTGTGTGTGTGTGTGTGTGTGTGTGTGTGTGTGTGTGTGTGTGTGTGTGTGTGTGTGTGTGTGTGTAACACGGGGCAGGTGGGGACAGACGAATGGAAGCAAAGGGAGATCAAGTCAGCTCGGAGGATCGGGTGGACTGTGCGCAGGATGGCCAGCAGAAGGGAGAAGGTGGAGGATGTGGGAAGCGAGGAGACTATCGGCAGGGGAAAAACCCTGTTCAAGTTGGAATTAGGCAGCAGCACTATTGAGGAGAATTCCACCAGTCTGCTGGCGTGGACATCAGCGGAATAAAAGACAATTGGCGCTGCTGACCAGTCCATCTGATGCCTTGTGTACCATTGATGGCAAAAGAAGGCGTTGTTGTTGTATCCCTGGATATAGCGTACTTATGTTCAGACAGACGATTAGTGAGACTGGTGCCTGTCTCGCCAAACTATTGCTTATCACAGGAGGCACAACGAACAACATAGGTGCCCACCTTCGACGTAGAGGAAGTACTGGTATGGACCAGGTTGGGACGGAGAGTGTTCACCTGGCGAAAGATCAGCCTGCAGTTGAGAGGGTGAAGAGGGTGACGGAGAGAGTAGATCTCCTCAGTGTAGGGCAGGCTGACGACGGGCAGGTGAAAAGTTTCTCTAGGAGACCACGACTCCTCTCTCTAGGAGAGGAGTCGTGGTAGAAGGTACGTCGTGCCCTGAATAACGCGACGTAGAGAATATGACGTGGTAGCCCAGTTTTGAGAACGAATGACGCAGGAAGTCGATCTCTCCATCCAGGTACAGGAGGTCACAAATGCGGAAGGCGCGGAGGAACATTTATTATATATATATATATATATATATATATATATATATATATATATATATATATATATATATATATATATAATATATATATATACACATGTATGGACACATATCTATATAAGTATACACAAACATACATATATATGAAAGAAAACAGCAACATTAAGAAATGAAACTAAAGTGTGACATTTCGAACTCTTCACGAGTTCCTCTTCAGGCGAATAATACACCGAAATGGATACAAGATAATTTTGGCAAGTATATATAGTGATTGAGAGACAGGACGAACAAGAGCAGAATCAGGTCTCAGGAGGAGGGTCAAGGTCGAAGAATCTTGGGAAGGCTTTGCTAACTAACGGGGAGGTAAGGTCATCCAAGCCCCACTGACCAGCACTCAAGTTAAATTTAGGCATTTTTCTAATTAATAGAGATTCTAGCATTTTTCTTTCGTACGAATTTGCTGATTTATGAATTGATTCAGCGCTTTTCCAGTTGACCTGCTGACCTTCATCACGTGAGTGAACGAAACACGCATTTGATTCTCTGGCAAATCTAACATCTCGTTTATGTTCATTAATTCTTTTCCCAAAAAATCTCCCGGCCTCGCATACGTAAAACTT
>NC_051394.1:38330168-38332668 GCF_015228065.2 Penaeus monodon
GTACGTGCTAGGGTCCCCAGATCCTTTCCACGGAGAGTGCCGGTGTTTACCTTTTAGGTAATAATTCTCTTTATTTATCCGGGCTTGGGACCAGCACTGACTTGGGTTGGCTTGCCCACATGCCTTTGTAGTCTCCGACCGCGAGGGAAGAGCGCTTTTATTAGACCAAAACCCTCGGCGGCCGGCCCTTCAACCGGCCGGACGCGATCTCCTTGGTAATGACTATTATAATACTTTAATTAATTTAAAGTAGGTGTAGCTCTCAGTTGCTACGGCATCTGCCACAGCAGAATTCCATAGGTTATTCTTTGTGTACTGTTGTGTCTTCGTGTTCTATGTTGAAAAAAACATTTGGAATTCATGCAGATTGTCTGCATATGATAAGCCATCTTGAAACAGGCAATTAGTATCACAACTTTTTTTAAATATCTTAAAGCATTATATTTGCAAATTTGATAATATTGTTAATGATAAAAGCTTCTTAGTCTACCTCACTAGAAACTGTTGAATCTACAGAACAGAACAACTGAGTATTCGCTGAGTTCCGGATTAAAGAGGTACCTTTGTAGCTTGAGCTTTTGTTTCCTTCTTGTTGTCTTACTGAATACTGATAGACCATCTCAGCATTTTGTTTACATAGTAGAAAACAAATAAACAAGAAAAGGAGAGTGGGTTTGAACAAAGCAGGTGACTTACAAGATTATTTCAGAGCGAAAAACATCATCCACAACGTACACTGACTATTTAAATACAGTTAGACAACCTAGCAGGAGACACGAGATGTACATATGCGCGCGCGCGTGTGGGAAGGGAGGAGTGAGGGTCATTTTTCCATTGTTTAATTAATTCTGACCAGTTGAAGTGTACTTATCCGAGGCCCTTGCATGAAAATGACAATACATTGAAATCTTTGTCGAATATAATAGTTCCACTGCAAAAGAGAACCACACAGAGAGGATAATACAGAAAACGATATTGGTAGTTGGATAAACTTGTGTGATTTTACTCCGCAGCGTCTTTGAGAAGGTGATATTGATATATTTATAATTTTGTATAATCTGTTAGTATATTGTCTGTGTAATTTAATAATTTATAATTTAGAATTGGTAAAAGACCCAAACACACGAATATTTGCATCACAAAATTAATTGATGTTGTTTGCTTGATAAGGACGTAGTTAACCAGATAACAAACCATTGAACTTTCCTCATTATATATAATCCTTAGAGCATACCACCTTACCACACATTGTCATGAACCATTTTGTTTTTCTTCTCTCATATTAATCATCCAAATTCACAAAGAATTTTAACTTCTACGGATAATTTCAAATTTCATAATTTGGGGACTCAATTTAAGCATAAAGACATTCATCTATTTTTGGAAAGATTATAATAGGTGACAAAAAAAATAAACAGAAATATTCAACCTACACTTTAAAGAATACAGAGTGAAAGACAAATAGAAATATGGAAAAAAGTCGGAATGGGTAGACATTAATTCTTACTTATGGAAAACGTGTTTAGAAATCCAATGTAAAAAATAAGGTTCTCTTCACATACAAAAAAGTTTTCTTATTCAATTCCCCACAACAAATACGTTTTTTTTAACTGAATGAAATATCAGTTAATCGCCCTCTATTCTTAATTTAAACCATACTGTAAAACATCATTCATCACATAAATATGCTTAATGTTTACGACTTGAAATGTGCGCTGAGATCTCCGGCTCCGGTGTCTGAAACCCGGCCACACACAGGACTCCTAATTCCTAAACACATTAATAATGTCTATGAGTAGTTATTATCATCTAAAGTAAATATACTCAAATATATATATGTATATATATATATATATATATATATATATATATATATATATATATATATATATATATATATATATATATTGCTTCTGCAGTTTTCGCATGCTTACAAAATCACTATTACCTTCATCGTTGCCAGTCAGCGTTACCATCAACATATATTACTTCTATTTTTATTATTACATTACTATGATGATGATCACAAGCAGCGATAATGTAATGATAATAATATATATGTATATGCATATATACACATACATGGAAGAAAAATCCACAATACAAAAACTAGATTTATTGAAAGTGAGACTACAGTTTCGAAATCCACCTGAATTCCATCCTCAGGTCTGGTCAGACCTGAGGATGGAATCCAGGTGGATTTCGAAACTGTAGTCTCACTTTCAATAAATCTAGTTTTTGTATTGTGGGTTTTTCTTCCATTGTGTCTGCACGGAAGAGTGTTTTGCTATCAATACACATACATACATACATGCGCGCGCACACACACACACACACACACACACACACACACACACACACACACACACACACACACACACACACACACACACACACACACACACAAACTCACACAATGCTCAGGTGTTTTGCCAGTCACCTGCAAGGTCACCGAACCCAACTGTCCGTGGCTTCTTTCTTTGAAGAGCACAGTTTACGT
>NC_051394.1:38354182-38378647 GCF_015228065.2 Penaeus monodon
CCGTTGGCTGAGGCCGTGAGGGTCATGTTTGATGTTGGCTCACCAAGTACGTTCAACAATGTCGGGGGAGGTAAAAACTGAGGCTCCAGACAAAGCACCTCCAAACCCCCCCTCGCGGGCCCAGCGCGGTGGGTGGGGCCCAAACCCCCCAAAATGAAACCAAGAGCACCGTGATCCCAGAAATCTGCAAATGGAGACAGTTGGGGGGGCCCTTTAACTCCAAAAACGGACCCTAAATGGTTTAGATTAAATGAAGTGGCCTCATTTTTATTTGATGGTAAATGACCAAAAGGGAAAATTATATGCAAAGAAATCTGGCTTTTGGGAAAATGCGAGAAAAATTTCATATTTCAAAGATCAAAAAATGAGATTTCTCGGAAATGCGAGCCAAATTTCTATTTACAAGATCATGAATGCGCTTTTGGGAGCCAAAGTTCATTTTATGATGAAAAAAAAAACACGAGTGTCGTTATGCCCCCAAAAATTTGGGGAAAAGCGGGAAACCGCACACAGTTAACGACCAAAATTTACCCACAACCAAATTTGCCGTACGGGCCTGGGGGGTTAATGGGGCCCCCCCCCCCAAAACACCCCCCCGGCAACTTCCTTGTAGTGACTTCCAATACTCAAGCAATCATTTTGGACTATTTTTTGGGTTTTTAAAAGTATCTAAAAATTCCCCTGCCCCCACGAGCAAGGGCTGACGTCAGGGAGTCTGGTGTTTGCTCTCGGGAGATTTTATCATACTTGGGATCATGCAAACCCACCGTCGAATTATTAGGTTTATTTACGCAAATCGAGCAAAAAAACAAAAAAGGGGGAAACACTGCACGTAACGATAAAACGTGGCACATAAATAAAATAAAAAAACCTGAAAAGGTAAAACAGAAAAACATGAACGGAAAAAAGAAAAACAAAAAAAGGTAAAAAAAAAAAAACACTGAAACGAAAAACAAAAACACTGAAACGGAAAAACAAAAAAACACATAAAACTAAACAGAAAAACAATGAAAGGGAAAAACAGAAAACATAAAACGGTAAAAAAAAACACTTAAACTTTAAAAACACAGAGGAAAAGGACACACCTAAAACCATCACACTACAACATGACATAGGGGAGCACATCAAACTGGGCAAAAACATTTTACACAAAACCCTAGCTAAACCTACGCGAAAGGGGAAACTACAAAACACTTTTCGGTTTTGGGAAGGTCCCAAGCGGGGGGCGGCTTCACCCCTCGGGTCCGTCTCCCCGGGGTGAGGGGGTAGCGGCCGGTTTGGAGGAAGCGGGTCTGTCAAACCGTCCTCCAAATCCGTCCTTCCCCCGCTTCCAAAAACCCCTAAAGGGAAGGGGCCCCCGAACCTTAGGTGGCCTAAGGGCTTGGGGTTTTCACTGCCCCCGCCCCCCTTTTGGAAAAGAAAACCCCCGGGGCATGGGGGGCCGGGGGGGGCAACGGGCAAGTGGTGGGGGGGGTGGTACAAACCCCCCCCCCCCCAAAAACGGGGGCCCCCCCGGCCCCCCGGAATGAGGGGACGTGAAATCTTGTGGCCCACGCCCTAACAATGCACGGCCCCCAAATGGGGGGCTGCTCTGGCGGCTGCAGTTCAAACGCTGGAACGGAGGGAACGGAACCGGGGGCCCAAACGCACGGTCCTTCTGACCGCGCAAACGGATTGATTGATTGATTTTTAAAATTACTGCCGCATCAACGCAAAGGTTTTTGCGGCGAATCCCTTTTTAAATAAAAATTTAAAATGTTTAAAACTTTAAAAATTTCCTCTTTAAAAAAACAAAAAAAAATTAAAAATAAAAGCTAAATTTTCTACTCTAATGTATAAAATTATTGCAAAAACTTTGCATATTAAAATTTTTATTAAAATATTAGTTTCCCTAGGAAATTAAAAGCCCTCTATTCAAAATCCCCCCCCCTACTTTTTTTCGTGTTTTGGGGGGGAGACAAGTACATACGTCTTTGGTCTAAAATTTTCCCCATTTTTCCACACTGGGGCTTTTTAAAGGGGCTCTTGCATCCCTCACAAAGTGTTGATTTTTTACCCTCACGGCCCGGGTCAGTCTAGTGTCCCCGATTCTTAGCCTTTTTAAATGAAACTTCCATTTTTTGGGGTTGGGGTGGTGCTAGCCACCCCGCCAAGGTCATCTCAAATCTCTCGCAGTTTTTTTTGGGAAATAGCCTCCATTGTTCCTCCCATTTATCGCGAAGAAAACTCCTGATGCTGGGTTTGGGGGCGGTGGTGGGAGAGGAAAACGAGCATCACAGCGAGCGGCGCTCCCTTGGGCCTTCTGACAGCTCGCTCTTTCCCCCACTGACCCCAAACTGCCTGGCCCCAACACAGGTTATTTTTTTAAATGTTGACATCATGCAGCCAATTTTGAACCTCCCTCCTATTGGTGTATGAGTATAAGCTCTTGATTGTTTGCAAGGCACTGCGAGAGTCCAATATACAAAATAAATGGTTCTAAGATCTCTATCTTTTAACTGCTGAAAGGGGGCTTTAAACTCTCAGTGAAGATCGTGGCTGCTGGGAAAAAAGACGCCGATGCAGTTTTCCCTTCTGCTCCTGCGCAAACCCCACACCATTTTAGATTTCGAACCCTGTATATATTCGCCGATCCTTTGGGTACTTAGAAATGGCTGAAAAAATCTCTCTCTGATTCTGCTTCACATCTCTCCCCTTTTCCAATTCCGACCAAATCCAGCTCGACTTGATTACCCCAAGGGGGGGATTGGGGTTCCCAAACAGCCAACCTTCGTGGTTTAAAATAATTTCTTCTAAAAGACCCTCATTCTCCTCCATGGATCGGCTATCCTGGGGGGTTAAAAACCAATCTGGATGTAAAATCCCGAATTTTTTGTAGTCTCGTGTATAATCATTTTCAGTAGTCCCGGTGTAATGAAGAGGTGGTTCCCACTCTCCAACAGGGATCCACGGGTAAGACCTAAAAACCCCCGCCAGTTCTGAGACTTCATTATGACCAGCCCCAACACCCAGAACAGGGGGAGTTGCAAAATAAAAAGCTTCACTCCATATCGCTTACTAAATAAGCCTCGGTAAAGCCTAAACTTTTGTGGGGTCTGCACCCCAAGAAAAATGTAAAAACCCGAAAAATTCCAAGTGCTTTTGTGCCTTCATTTTTTTGAGTGAGGCCCCCATGAAAGTCTTGATCAAAAATTAGACCCAAGTCTTCACCTCTTGGGACAAATTGCAGGGGGTTTGCTTCAAAAGGGGGAAAAAGGGATGGAACTTTCCTCGTTTGTGGAAATGTATGCCAGGTTTTTGTTTTAGAAATTTGAACCCATATTTTTGCCCACTGTAAAACCTGATTTTTGCGTCTCATGCGTCCTTGCAACCTTTAACTTCCTCCTGGGGCAGTCAGTGAAAGTCATCCCATACAGATTACTGAGACAGCTTTTTGGAAAAACCTTTTACAATGTCATTTATAGCAAGGGCAAACGGGGTCCACTTAAGCACTCCCCTTGTGGGACCTCTTCCAGCTGATCTTCCAGTTAGAGAAACTGTTTCCTACCCAACTCAAAACTTCCTTCAGAAAGGGAAGCTTTGTATGAAATAGGTAATCTCCTCAAAAACCAATGTCATACAGCTTCATGAGTATGCCATGCTTCCAGTATATCGTAAGCCTTTCAAGGTAAAAGACTGCTATCATGTGACTTCACTGTGCAAAGGATTCCCCCTAAGCATTTCCCCCAAAAGTGCATCTGGGGTTGATCTTAATTTTCTAACCATATTGAATGGGGCAACATTTTTCTTTTTCAGCAGCAATGTCAACCTAAAGTTGACCATTTTCCCATCACTTGCAGATGCAGCTGGTGAGGGAATTGGTCTGTAATTTCCTGTGCGGAAGCATTTTTCCCGGGTTTTTGGGAACGGAATGATTATACTTTTCCTCCATGTGGTGGACTGTGCCCTCTCTATAGATCCCTATTAATAGGTCAACAGGAATTCTGGGGCTCTCTGTAATGAGAATCTTTTGGGGTAGGGAATACTGCCCCACTTCCTGGGTCGTCTTCCCGGCAAGCTGAAAAGCAGAGTCCTCTCCTTCGAAAAAATGGCAAGTTGTATAAATTTCTGCTGCAGTCCTACTAAACGAACCTGGTGTTTTTTTTTTTCTTGTTCCGCCCAAAAGTGGAGAATCGAGCTGTGAAGAGTTCCAGAGGAGATCTCTGCCATGGATTTGCTAGCTCTTTGAAACATCTTTTTTATCTGTGATGATTATGCCATCTATCTTCAGAGCGGGTTTGTGACATGGATATCTCTTTCCACGATCTTCCACCTTGCCCCATACCCATCAAAGGGGCCCCGAGTTAATCGGGAACTACTGTTCCACGACGTCCATCTAGCCTCCTTTAGGCCCTCCCCTTGGCTGGGGTCTTCTTGAAATTTGATAAAGGTTCAATGCTGGGCTCGTTTCATTTCCCTTAATGCAGCTTTCTTGCTCTGACGCTTTTTGGCACTCATTAGACCCCCAGGGTACTGAGGTCGACGATATGGCTGCTACTTTTGGGAATGGATGCTTTGCTGCAAGGAATTCGTGATGTGGGTGTTACGCTTTTAAATACAATGGAAATCACACAGACCCTTTGCAATCTGCAGTTGTCAAAAAAGATTAAATCCGCTGTTCAAGCGCCATTCTGCCCCCTTTTGGCTGGAATCTTTTCACCTCCCAAATTTTGGAAAGGGGTCACTTCCATGACCGGCCAATAAAGTTAAAACTGTGAATCGGTGAGCCTATTGATGGGTCTATTTTGGGAGAATGTCCCTTTGATTTGGGAAATGTGGGAGTGTCATTTTCTAAAATGCATCTCTCTTAAGAACGGGACCCCAAAGGCCCTTCCCTCAGGGTTGCACAAGTGTCCCCCCCAGAGGTATCCCAACCATTGAAATCCCCCAAGGTAAATGGTGTGGCAACTGCCCAAGAAATTTTCCAAATCTTTAATGTTCAGTTTGTGGAGGAAGGTAGATGGATCAACAGTGAAAGGGTCGTGTCAGCCTATTCTCACACCCTTTTCCCTCTGTTGTCTGCAGGGGGAGGCCTGGAAGGGAATATCTTGACTACCATTACTGCTACCCCTCCCTAGGTCCATTGTCAAAGGTCCAAAATTTGGGATTGAATTTGGGAATCCTCTCGGGAAAAAAGGGGACGATTTTCCTGGCATAATCTTTAGGCAAAAACCAAACGGGGTTTTCCATGAAGCTATAATGTTGCATTTTTCCCATTTTGCATGACCCCCTGAATTTTCCATTGGATTGGGGTATCCTTTATTTAATTATTTCTTCATATGTTTTGGCACACCTGTGGTAAAAGGTTTGCCTCAACCTTTAGGCTGTCCCTTTCCAGGATCCTGGGATTCCCTTTTTTATATTTGTTGACCTGTGAACAGTTTCCCGGGTTTCCCTTGGCGGTTCGGGATTTTTTTTTGCCTAGGAAAAGGATGGCCTGAGCCTTTGCTTCGGGGGCATTCTGTCTAGCGCAGAGGCCCCTGTGGAGTTGTGCAGCTGGATCTTTTGGACAGGTTCGGGTTCCTTTGCCTGGGAAAAGGGCTCCCTGACCTTTCTTCAGGGGCATTTCCCTAGCACAGGGGCCCCTGGGGATGGGGTGGCAGCTGGAGCTGTCCCGTTGAGCCTCTGGGCCTTAAATGATGGCTCCAAAGACCTTACTTTGGGGAGCCCCCTCAATGACCCCTCACTCCTATTCTTTCTGGTTGAAAAACTCACCGGGGCTGTCTGCAATTGGGGGACTGAGGTTTGAGGAAGTGGCGAGGTGTGCGTAAGAAGCTTGGGGAGGGCAGGGTTTTGGTGGGAAAAGGGGGATGGGCAGAACCGAAGAAAAGGGACCTCCCTGCTGTGAAAACAGCACCGGGCACTCGTTTTGGGCCTCTGGAAAACTAACTTTCCCCCTTGCTCCTTATACCAATATTCCTTTTCAATTTGTCCCTTTTCATGCTTTGAAGAAGCTTCATGAGCTTCTTTGCATGGAAAAGAAATTTTGGACCTGGACTTTTTCATCTCCTTGATGCCCTTTTTACCCACTTTACACATACTTTTGGGTTGTCCATTTTCTTTAAAACGGAAGAGTTGGCTCCATGCCCAAAAACCTTGGCGTAAAAGCCCCCGCATGGGGGTTGGGCAATATGGCTTTACCTTGAGGTGGTACATGCTAATTTAACCGTTCGGGAAGGACTAATTGTTAAAAGTTAGAAGAAGAGCTGGTTTCGGCTTTTCCCAAAACCATCAACTTTCTTCCTAAAACGTTTTCTGCCACTACATTAAATTCTCTTTTTCCTCTAACAGTTTCCCCTCAAAATACCTCATAGGTCTGGGGAAAAGAAAATTCCCTTCACTAAAGGGTTTTTGAGGAGAGCATGAAACTTAACCCCGGAAGTTGCATATCGCACGCGACGGTCCTCTGCGTGACAAAATTTTCAACTATCACACCATCTCCTGTGGTTTGCGGGTTAGGGTCCTCTTCAACTATTTTCCGTGAACCTCAAATGTAAAACCCCCTGATTGATACACCAAAGGGTTTTCCTACTAGGTCTTGCTATATAAATTTTTTCATATTTACCAGGTAAATCCCCTTGGGGAAAAAAGGGGATTTTTCCCCTTCTTACCTGGTTTGGGACCCCGGGGAAACCCATTACGATTCCCATTCTTGCCCTTTGGGGGGGGAAAGGTTCCAGAGTGAAAACATGTGTTTTCCAGAGAAAATGGTCGGGGTTTGCGCATCCGTCAGGGAGAGAGCTAGATCTTTGAAAATTTGTAGTATCAAAAATTTTTTGAATTCTTCATTTCCTCCCCCCCCCACCCCCCATGGAGTCCAACGGGGGAACCCTATAGTTGGGGTTCAAAATCTCCCAACATCACAGGGGTATGGGGAAAATATACCACCCCTATTACATTTTCTGAGGCAGCGCGGACCTATGCGCTACCAACTGAATGTGCTTGTTTACCCTAGCCAAAATTTTACCACCCGTTTGACTTGCCCGGGGCCCTTGTCAAGCCACCCTCTAACCAAAGGAAAAGGGACCAAAGAGGTGTGTTGCTAGCTGCAGGGTGCGCGTGCGCATCCCCAAACCCTCCAGGCCCTGTCTCCGGGAAATACGGGATCCACCATGGCAAACACCGTGGGAGAGTTCTCCCTGTCCAAGATGGAATGAACCGGGGGGTGGGTAACCATCCCTTCTAGGTTTGGTGCCCAAAAGCCTTTTTTGTCTCATCCCTCACGGTTTCCCCCTCCATAGGGGACCCTCTGGTCCGGCTCACCAATCATTGGGACCCAAGCCCCCCCCGTGGAAAGGCGCTTTCTTTGGGGTGTAACAACGGTACACGATAAAGCTCCGGAACACAAGGAAGTCCACATACACATGTTTTAAAACGGTCACCCTGGCATAAAATGGAAAAGGGGCAACCTTCCATGGGCATCCGTGAACGGAGCAAACGTGTGGTTTCCACATCGGAGCGTCAGTAGGCAGGATGGGCTACGCTCACGAGCATCAGACAGGAAGGCATGGGGCTCAGCAGTTGATGCAGACTGGCCATACTGCAAAGTTCGGGGGATAAATCACAGCATTGGGTTCATGCACCAACCCTTGCTCTACCTCGCATTATAAAACCCCTGATACTCTCAAAACCTTTTCACCACGCAAAGCAAGCACCAAGCGTTCATCTCAGGCGAAAAGAAACATGCTCAAGCTTGCAAAAAAGCCTAAAAGATATATAAAACTTATGCAATCACACAAAAAACAAAAACACATAACAAGTAAACTTTAAAAAATAACACAGTAAAAAAGTGTACAAAGAATGTCAGAAAAAATAGGGAAAACAAAAGACATACCAGTTTAAAAACCCATACGGGCCTAACTCCAAAGCTATCTAGCTAAATGCTGGCTGCAAAGCTTCATGCCCCTTACAAGGCCAACAACAATACATTTCCCGCGGGTCATCTGGGCAGGGTCCCCCCTGCACATCAATTGCACTCATTGTTTACTTTAAAAGGGTATAAATTTTATTACGGTGTACCCTGTTTCCGTTAATCTGGCGACTCTCTTACCACATAAGTCAGGACCCCTTTTTCTTAAATTTTCCTCAGTGGCCCAAACCCTGGATGCCAGACCCGTACTATAAATTGGGGGGTCTCTTGCGTCACTAGCCACCCCTGTCAATTCTGGGATTGCCTGGTCCTCCGTCTACTCCCTTTCCCTATTTTCTTCCCTTCCCCCTTTCGTACCTGTCCCGCGGCGTCGCGAGCGGCGATTAAGTCCACCTGGCGTTTCCCCATCTCACCCTCGCGAGTAGGTGATTAGTCTGCCCACGCAAAAGGGCAATCCGGGCCCGTAGGAATAGGGGGCTGATTGTTAAAGGCCTATGGGAAAGCGGGGTTTTAAGGGAGAACCCCGTAACAAGGGGGGTATTCCAGGTGTTGGGAATCTTCGCTAAAAGCTGCCAACATCCTTAATTTCCGGTTGCAAACCCCTTTTACCATCCCATTAACGCCGGGTTATATGGGTGGTATACCTCTCTTATTTTCCCCAACTACAAAACTCCCCAAAAATTTTGCCGGGAAATTTTTCCCGTTACAATTTAAAATGTGTGGCGGGGGCCCAAAAGGGTCTAAGGACTTATCGAGCGTCCCCGACGGGGTTTGGGTCTTTCGTGGGCAAAGGGGCCAACTGGATAAATCTGGTAAGTTGTCTATTCGTCTCACAATCTGTCTCCGTTTTGTGCGGGAAGGTCAACAATTCGACAGAACCCTCTCAAAAAGGGTGCGTTGCAGTGGCGTCGCGGCGGGGATGCCGTCCCCCCAACACAGCTTTACGTCTCTGGCACTCGGCAAATTTGCATATTTCTGCAAAAAGATAAAGTTAGGGAACCAAAAAAATCTTTTAGACGCTGGAAGGGGCGAAAAACACCGGGTGACCGCTGTATGCTGTTATGTACGATCTTCATTTCAGCAGATCTGACATTAGGGGGAAAGGGCAAGCGGCTCACGAGCCAAAAGGGAAGATCACGGATAGGTACAAAACTCCATCTTTGAGCTCGAACTCGTCTAAGCGCATGGACTTAGCTCGGGGACCCTTTGACCTTCCCGGAAATCGATTAAGTCCCCCACTGGATCTCTTAATTGTATGGTTCAAAAATCTTCAGGGTTTCGGGGGACAATCAATAGTGGGAAAGGTCTTGACAACTGTCGGGCACGTGTGTGCGGCACCTGGCTTTTATACGACCTTGCAATTTAAACGCTATTTCGTGACTCCAACTGCATTCTTGCTGAGCTGTAGGCCTTGAATTGTCTTTTGCCCGGTGTCGGTGGAAAACCTCGAAAAAGGGCCCCGTAAAAGTATGCGTTAAAGCCCCGATCCCTTCAACTATTGCTGGGGTCGGCATCAGCTCATAGTACCTAACCTCGGGGCCCCTTTAGTTTGCGACAAAATACGTACTGCTCGGGTTTCCCTTTTTGCGCTGCATCAAAAACCCCCGCCGATCGTACTTTTACGCATCCATGTCCTTAAAAAGGGAAGTCAAAATCGGGGCCCGCTAAAATCGGAGCAAAATTAACGCTTGCTTTAGCTCTTGAAACGCTCATTCGTTCTTCTCCCCACTAAACGGTACGTCCCCTTTCGCGTTAAAGAGTCAAAGGCGCGCGATGGGGGGAAAAACCCCGGGGACTGACGCCTGAAAACCCCTCGCACCCAAAACCTCCTTACCTCCTTTAAAGTTATAGTTGGGCATCTCCGATTTGGCCTCCCTTATCGGGGTCAGGGACACGCTGTCACCCAAACGACGAAGCCCAAAAAACTTTTGTTATTTTCGGGGAACTGGCATTTATTCCTTTTTTTAAAACCAGCATTTTCCAGAATATTTTACTTTTCATCAAAGTTTGCGGAAAAAACCTACGACGTCAAGGTAGCTAAAGTGTGACGTAACAAGACTGGTGAGAGCACAAAGTTAAACTGCGCTGATACTCCCCCCTGTCTTCAGCCCCTACGGCATGCGACGAAATTTTTCCCCGTATTGCCATCTGAAAAAACGGTCTTGGTCTATCGGGCGGATTCGCTCGATCGCCAGTAAAGCAGATCGCGCATCCCGAAAAGAAAATCCCTGTTACTTCCTAACTCGTCAAATTAATTCCTCCATGCGCGGCAGCGAGTTTAACGCAGGAAAATTTATGCAAAAAATCAGATTGTCCTTTTTTTTACTGGACAAAGGGAGACATCCAAGGTGATGTCGACGGCTCATCACTTGCTCCAGACTTCCGCACTCTTCCTTGAAACCCTGCTTAGGGACTGTGGCAGCCCCCACTGGCGTGTTATGTGGGCGCGGCGTCACCTTGGGGATATAATGATTATGCCGGGAACGACACCCACATCCCTTTTCCCTTCCCCCAAAAACGGGCTTTGGAGAGCCCACGCCTTAATTTCGCTTGTTTTAGCGGGGGGCGGGGCTAAAGAAAGGTAAGGGGAACAGGAAATCCGGAAATTGCTCGTTTTACGTCTCGGTAGCAAAGGGGGCAAATTTCACTTCTGCATCAAAGACCTCTACTCTGGACAAAACCTGCCCGCCGCTCTTCGTTTTGTTCAGTTATTTAACTTTCCCACACATGATGGTCTTACCCTTTGCTCTCCGATCGAACGGGGGCCCAGTATAGAGCCATGTTTTCCGCTAATTGCACGTCCTGCCGGGAACTTGAAGTGTCTACAGACTAAGCAAAACTGCCAGACTGAGGTGGAAAGTGTCGTGCCTTCACTCTTGCAAAGGGGCCGGCGCTTTTATAAAATCTGCTTCTCAGTTAGGTTCGGGGATTACTGCCCCGTTATTATGACGACGCTAGAGACGGAGCTCCGTAAGGTACGGGGACTTTTTGTGCCCAGACGTAAGAAGACTTCGCAGGTTCGTGAAAGAGACGGGGAGAAAAAAAACCGTCTAAGAAAAAAGACGCCCAAAAAGGACGTCCCTGGGAAAATGGACACGAGTTTGTCACGATAAATAAACCCTACCAGACCGGAGAGACACTGACTTCAGGTCCTCTCCTCTAAATTCCAGCAAACCCCCGTACCCAAATAGTTACGTGCCCTGCGCGCACGAGTCATTTCGTTGATTGACCTCTGACTGAATCTTTAATGAGTAGCAGCACTCCTGGTCAAAAAAGCATTCAGGGTCCCCCCCCCCAAAACATAAGGGGTTTCAATGGGGCGGGGCCGGGGGGAAAACCTTCCGGGTTTCTACCAAAGATTCCCGCACTGCGGCGGGTGGTCGAGGACGTCCTCTTCGTCGGTTCGGCCAGGGAAACGCGAGGCTTCGACTCCCCGCCCGGTAGAAAAGGGCATTCAAACCCACGGTGGTCGTGGCGACGCTTGCCAACACGCGGCCAGGTGGTTTTTCCTACAATTACGTCGAAAGACCCGACGCACGGTGGTAATAACAATTGGCACAGATCTTCATGTCTTTTCGACGCGACGGGGAAACGGGGGGACGTGTTTTACGGGAAGTAGGCGACCGCCTGGACATGAACAACTTATTGGGTTTTTTTAACATCTCGTGCATTGGCAAGTCCTCGCACGCTACTATAGGTTGGACATCTGCGGAGCCCGCTAAGAAAAACACGCCTGATTAAGCGACTGGATCTCCTACTCAAATTTAGTATTCCCTCCTCCCAAATACACAAACCCTTTGATTTCGAGAAGGAATCCCGTGGTTCTGACCATGTTTTAAGGTTTTCCTCTGCAATTGTTAAAGAAAATCCGACTATTGCGGTGCCCCCGAAACTTTTGCCGCAAAAAAGCTTTAAAAAACGACCCAAGAAAATCACCTCAAAAGCCGAGAATCGATTTTAGTGTTATCGCGGGCATCGGCCCTAACGACTCGAGTCGATGCGCCAGTCTCCAGCTCCTGCTCCGCGCGAGAGCGTCCTGCTCGGGGCGGGGGTTCAAAAACGGGGGTCCCATCGCCCTTTCCTTAATTTTTCAGGAACCCATGGGTAGTAGGATGCAGGACCCTCGGGCGACCTTACGAATTCGGAAATTTACTTCGTACGGGTACAATTTGGGTCAAAGGGCGACCGTATCGTCCTGCTGATGTTTTTCTCTTTAAATTACCTCCTTGACATTACTTCCCGTGTTAATATGGTCATGGCTTCCAAAAAAAGGCGCGATACGTTTCGGGTTTGGGGATACCATTTCTTTCTTCTTTCTTCCATCATACCTTTTTCATCCCCTTTACTACTTTTATTTATACCCGCACGCAACTCTCTCATACTCCCCGTCCTTTTAAACCTTCGAGCACACCTTTACAGTCCTCCCCCACACCCGTGTTTTAGAAAACCCTACTTTCATACACCATTCTTTCCCTCGGGACCCCCGTACCACAACCGCCCTAGCATCTCCAAAAACCCTACTCTTCTGGCGGGCCTGCCGGGCCCTCGCCGACGCCCACTCTCATCACTAACCCTTTTTTTATGCGCGTCACTGATCCATGTCACACCGCACTAAATCCCTGATCTTTGTAGGTTTTCCGTTACGTAATGGGTGCCTGCTTTTCGTGAAAAAGGGAAAAACACTGTTACTAAAAATTAATCGACGGGAAAACCAAGTTTTCCTTACGCACTTTCTCGACGCAAGGTACGCGGCATTCGGCATATAAACCCCAACAAAGAAAACACTTATTAAAACCCTTTCTTTTTGAAAAAAAATCGCTTGCTTTATCACACGGAACGTTGCTTACCCCAAAAAAATAAAAACTACAAAATACATCGCAACAATACCAAATGCACCATGTGTGGTGGGGCTGCACACCTTTGCACTTACCATAATGGGCGGACAAATACACACAGACAAATAACTACAATAAGTAAATACTTATTACAGGGTTTACATGTAACGACGGTCGAAAGGTGTGTTGCTTGCAAAACAAAACCTACACTGACTACAGTCCATACTTCTAAAAATTCGCGGTGTTAAAAAGGTTTTTGTAATTTGGAATTAAACAGGTGTCATAAATCCCACCGCTGCCCCAATTTTTGCTACTGTAGTGACTCCCATATTCAGAAGCAATATTTTGGGGTAAATTATGGTTTTAATATCTATAATTCCGGCTCCACCACGAGCTGAATGTCTCGACGATCAGGGGGCCCCGGTGTTGTGCTCTCTGGGGGCTTTTCAGTATTAGGGTCTGCAAACCCCCCGTCGAAATTTTTAGGTTTTATTTCCCCAAATCGAGCAAAAAAAACTAAAAGGACAAACACGTGGCACTAATGATAAAAAAGCAGTGGCCATAAGAAAAGTAAAACAAGAAAGGTAAAAAAAAAAACACGAAACGTAAAACAGAAAAACAAGAAAAAGGTAAAACAAAAAAAACATGAAAATTAAAACAGAAAAAAACATGAAACGGTAAAAAAAGAAAAACCATGAAAAGGGAAAAAAAAAACACATGAAACGGTAAAAAAAAACCATAAAAAGGTAAAAAAAAAACAGTTAAAAAAATTTAAAAAACAACGTAAGCCACACTACACGCATCACCTCACCATGACGTCGGCGCACATCAAATCGGCGAAACACTTACACTAAGCTAGCTAACCCCACGCGAAGGGAAAACTAACCTTACTACTTCGGTTTGACGGAGTCCGGAATGCGGAGGTCGTACTTGCGACACATACGGTCAACGGTACTAACCGCGTGGGGAGGTACAGCGGCCGGGGGGTTTAGGAACCAAGGTGCTTCAACCCCCTCCTCCAAAGTCCCGCGTCCTCCTCCCCCCCCTTGACCCCAAAAAAGTCCTGAAGGTAACGGAAAGGTTCCCCGAACGTCTTGAAAATGGCCTAAGTCGGTCGTTCGTTAGTTCCCCTCGCTCCTCGCCGTTCGAAGAAAACCCTGCGGGCTGGGGGTGCCGAAGGGATAGCGTGGCAGTGGTGGGCGTCGTGCCATACACTCTTCACCTCGAATGCACGGGAAGATATGCTTGAAACAGGGGGGCTGTTTTTTTTTCTTGTCATACCCCTATTTTATTTACTTGGCCACCCCCTCTTTTATCTCTTTTGCGTGTAAAAAAAAAAAACAAAAACAATAATACAAAAGTACCTTACTGCGGAGGGTACAAAATTTGAGTGGCAAAGGAGAAACCCAGCAGTTTTGATTTGGAAACCGGGATTTCTTAAATTTTATCTACAATCGTACTACCTTTTTTACACTTTTTTCAGTTTTTAAAACGTCCCTGATTTGTAAAAAAAAAAAAAAAATAAAGGGCTTCTTTTTTTTCCCTGAAATTTGAGTGGAAGTCTAATACACCACAGACAGTGAAAAACATCGGTCATTGTCACTGAGAAGAATGAGGCGGTCCCGTGTATTCTAGAAAAGTCGGGGTTCTGCATCCGAAATGCTTAATATTGGGGCGTGGTTTGGTAGTTAACAATCAAAAACTTAAAAGGTTTTTAAAAAATAAGCATGGAACAATTTTTTTTTTTGCGTAAAAAAGGGTAAAAGCCAATATATATATAACATAAATAGAATTCTTTCAGTTTGCCCAGCTTAGTGTCCAACGTAAAGATTAACCCTTTTTTTTTCTTGAAAAATAATACTTTATTTTACTATTTTTGTATCGGTATATATGGTTATTTATTTCACTAAGATAGGAAAAAGTAAAAAATAAGATTTACCCTCCAAAAATTTTTTTTCCTTTTTTTTTCCCCCACAAAGCATTCTCTTTAATTTTAAAGGGTCTGTTTATTTCACTGTAAATTGTTTTTTTACGGTTGCATAATGGATATTTTAATGAAAACCATATCATTATTTTTGTTCTGGGGAGATTCATTAAGTTCCGGAATTACTGTAGGATTTAAACGAACTTATGTGATTGATAGATGTTAAAATGTTTGAAAAAACAGTGTTAAAAACCCGTACTGTAACCAAAAGAGAGAAGGAAAAAACAGAGACAAGTGCCTGGTAACTGCCCGAAAGAGCAAGTGGCTGACATGTGGCACTTGGATACCATTCAGATGTTTCTCTCGTATTATTGAGAATTTAAATCCCATTTAAGGAGTAAGCGCTATTGAAATTTATAATAGAATAATGCTAAAATAAGGGTTTTTTCAAACTAATATAATCATAAAAGTAAAAAATCTCGATCGTATATATGCCATAAAAATAACAATTTGTTTGTTTGTAAAAGTATTTTTTGGGGCCTACAAGAAAACTGTTATATTGAATCCTTTAATTGTGTTACCATTCCTAAAATAGAACAATTGTTTCTTTTTTCTAAGGAATGTTTTTTTGTTTTGTTTTGTTTTTTTTTTTTTGTTTCTTCCTAGGTTGTCCTTAGAAAGATGGACAAGAAGTAAAGCAGATGCCATCCTTAGGAGTCCTCTGAACTGATACAGGGAAGATATGAAGAAGTTTGAGGAAAGTCTGTACAGACAAAGGACTCAAAAAGGAAGACATTAAAGAAGTTGTAAAAGTTTAATTTATATTTCAAAATATCAAAATATGTAAGATTTCAGTTGTTTGATATACCCTTTCTCAGTTTCCTCTAAGCTGAAAAAAGATCATAGTAAAACCCTTCAAATTATTTTTATTTTTTAGTGTGGGTTCTCAGGGGTATGACTTGGGGAATGCTACAGGAAGCCCACCTTTACGAAATTGATAATGTCCCCTCCGAAAAACCCGAGTGATTTTCCCAGAAGAAAAGGAAATAGTGGCTTGACAGTAGAGAAAAGGGGTGGGCGCAATACAATGGTCGGTATTTATCAAAATATTGGGTATTTTACTGAGCACTCAAATCCCAGCTTACAACATTCCACTCAGCGAAGTGATACTTATGAAACGTCTGAGTGCTCTGCAGAGCGAAGTATATTCTTCAATTATATGGGTCCTTGGTGTATAAAAAGCAGAGAATGTAAGGGGAATATTTCATCAAACCCTTTTTGATTTGCTTGTAAAACAAAAATATCTTTCACGTAAACATAAATATATATATATATATATAAAATATATATATATATAATAATATATAATATATATATTATTACATATATATATTATATAAAAATTTATATATATATATATATAAAATATAATAAAATATAATATACAAAAAAATAAGGATTTTGCGGTATATATTACCCAGTTTTTTGTATAAAATCTGTGTCTGACAGCATACCATTGAACCTCAAATGCTTCATGATTGTGTCAAAGCTGCAGGCGAAAATATGGAAATGGAACAAGCACTAAGCCTAAGAGGACTACTAATTGGACTAAAAAAAAAGATTGGGCCCCTCTCGAACAAATTTAAATTGATTGATTATTTAAGATTTCGCCGCGTCAAAGCAAGGGCCCCATTAGGGGCGAAACCTTTTAGAAATAAAAAATATTAAAAACTTTAAAATCTATAAATAAATTCTTACAATAAAAAATAATATTTAAAATCAAGTAACTTTAGCTCAAAGTTATAAAATTATTGCATAGATATGCAAAATTTTAATTTTTTATTAAAAATATTAGCCCCCAAAAAACAATAACCCCCTCTAATCAAAATCTTCCCCCAATACATTTTCCAAAGTTGAGCCTCTTAGAACTAAAAGATGTGAAGAAGGGGGTTAAAATAAAGGGAAAAATTTTGCCAAAACCCTTTACATCAAGACAGCAAAAAAGTTTTGGGGATTGGATTCCATCTCCCCTAGTGCCATTTTTTCCCCAAAGAAAAAGGGAAAAATTCGAGAAGAAATGGCAGAAGACTTATGCGCCAGAAAAAATTCATACAAAAAAAGGTAAAAATGCATGGAGGGGCTTGAGGCCCCAAATTCCCTGGTGACCGGCAATACTTAAAGGGGTCCCACGGCCTATGAGGGGGTGGTGCACCACCTTTTGTTCTTTTTTCCATCTTGACCAAAGGGAAATCTCCCTTTGGGGTTTTTTCCCGTGTGTGGCCCCCAGCGGGGAGACGGATCCTAAGGGGGGGCGATGATGAAACGCTGTGCCCTGAGATTAAAAAACCCTCTTTGACCTCTGTTCGGGTTCTTGATCAAGACCTGGTAAAATCATTGGCGGTCAATAGGGGTAGGGTCAGAGGCACGCCCATTGGCAAACTAGGTTCTGCCTTACGCACCACTAGTGATGATTGTGTATATTCTCTCATTACCCCTGTATCTTTTAGGTGAATTTGAGCCCCAGCCCATAGTTTCCCTCATTGGACTCTATGCTGGTTAGGTGGTGAGGAAAAGAATTCTGATCTGTATAATTTCTACAAATTTATAAAGAACTGGCTCTCTAACTGACGACCTATGCAATCCCCTGACCAGACTGATTTACCTTTCCAGCTTTCAAAGGGCAGAAGGGAATAAAAATGCTTCCCGAATCCCGACCTAGGAGAAAAAAGTCCTCAATCCATCAAGAAAATCTTACCTGGTAAATATGAAACTATCTCATATAAGACATAACTTGTAATAAAGACCAGTGAAAAGGTGTCCATCATGGATCTTCAAAATTTTGAAGTGCATCTGAAGATAGTTGAGATGTATCATGATCCTTGGATTACCCCACAGTGAGATGGTAGCCTATTTGAAGTTTTGTCACCAGAAAAGAGTGACTGTGCAATATGTGACATTCCTGGGGCTCAAGTCTCAAGTCTCAAAAAACCTAAAGCAGTGAAAGGAAATTTGGGTTTTTCCCAGACCTGGGGGGTATTCTGAGGAGAAACTTTTTAGATAACTAAAAATTTCTAATTGTGGCAGAAAAAACTTTTTTTAAAAAGGAAATTGAGGGTTTTGGGAAACAGTTCCCTAACTCTCCTTCCAACTTTTAAAATGTTATTCCCCCCAGATCATTAAAGTTGGCATGGGGCTCCCCTCAGGGTAAACATTGTGCCCAAACCCTATGTGGTCCTTTCACTGCTAGGGTTATGGGTAAGGAGTTAACTCTTGCCACTTAAGTAAAATGGACTAGCAAGAGTGGTGTAAGGTGGACAACGGTCTAAAGGGTTGAAAACGCCCCAGGTCCAGTCTGCTGTTAACACTGCAAAGAGGCCCAT
The DNA here is from genome assembly GCF_015228065.2 of Penaeus monodon. NCBI lineage: Eukaryota > Metazoa > Arthropoda > Malacostraca > Decapoda > Penaeidae > Penaeus > Penaeus monodon. The sequence continues at coordinate 38,372,231 of NC_051394.1, forward strand.
GAAGTTTTAAAGCAATGCATAAGGCACAGGTTTAAAAAAGAAGTATTGGTAATAAAGAGCAAGGAGACAGTTTTTCAGAGGCAAAGCAGGGCAGTCTTTGGGGGGCTTTAATTCTACCCAACCCTTCACATCACCCTTATCCCCAATCCCTCTAACACCAACATTCTCCTCTCGTTTGACCTTCGTCAAAGAAGCTCAAGATCTAAAAATTCTCTGGTGGTTGTGTCACCAGAACGGGTAGGAGTGGGGGTCTACTGAGGAGCCCTCCCAAAGAAAGGTTTTTTTGGAGTGGTTGGGAAAAAAAGCCCCAGGGGCTCAATGGTGACGCTCCACGCCCCCCCCCAAAACAAGCCCCTTGACGCGGTGGGGGGGGGGTTGGGTCCCAATGACTGGTGAGCCGGACCAAAGGGAACCCATACTGAAGGGGCACCAGTGGGGGATGAGACAAAATGGCTTCCTGGGGCCCCAAAGGGCCCTATAAAAAGGGGATGGTGACCCCCCCTTTGTTCATTCCATCTTGGACCAGGAGAATTTAGCCACGTGTTTTTTTGCCGTGCTGGTGCCCCCATATTACTGGGAAAAGGGTCTTAAGGTTGACATGCACCCGCTGCAGCCTGCAGCTAGAAACTGCTCTTTGGTCTTTTATTCTGGTTAATGGGTGGCTTGATAAAGGCCTGGTCAAGTCAATCGGCTAGAAAATATGGCTGGGATCAAGCAGGCACGCTCATTTTGGTAGTGCATAGTCATAAAGAATTCCAAATTTTGTAGGTACTAAAAATTTTTACAAAGATCTAGCTCTTTTCCTGACCCTATCATCTCCTGCCATTCCCTCTGGCCATCACATGTTACACTCTGGAACTTTTCCACTTCCAAAGGGAAAAAGGGGGAAACATAATGTTTCCCGGGCCCCCCAACCGGTAGAAGGAAAAAAGCCTCAGTCCATTAAGGAAATCTTACCTTTAAACTGAGAGTATCTTATTAGTTACCTGTACTAAAGACCATTGATTGTATAAATCGGGATTTTGATTTTTTTTGAAGTACATGGGAAAAATTTTTAGTTCTTCCAAATCAGTTGGCAGGGTACCCCCCCCAAGGTAAACCCTATGTGCCCACCCCTTGCATGTTCCCTCCAGGTTATGGGCAGGAAAAACTCTTCCCGTTTTAAGGAAAAGGGACACCTAGAGTGTGTGAAAAGTGTATACAAAGGTCTAAAGGAACGAAAACTGAAAACTGGTAAAGGAGAAAGGGAAGATTTTTTCCAGGGGCAAAGCGACATGCCCCGTATGCTGTCTCACAGCCAGGAATTCCTTTGCTTGGGTTATGCCCATCCACTTTCCCGCCACCCCTCCCCTCCGACTTTCCCCACACACTCTCCCACTAATTTTAAACCTAGCCCCTCAATTCTGAAACTGCCTCTGGTGGTTGTTCCCCCAGAAGGGGAGTAGGATGGGGGTCTATTGAGGTAAGGTTTTTGGGACCATCAGTAAAGGGGCTCCAGAGGCTTTGGGACACTCCGCACCACATGTTCAAAGACTCTTCTCAAGTAGTTCTTTGGAGCCCCAGGCAGGGCTCCGGGGGTCCACGGTGCAGCTCCAGCTGCCCCCACATCCACGGGGCCCCGCTCTGGGAAGAAACCCCGAAGAAAAGGCTCAAGTCTGTCCTTTCCCGGCAAAAATCTTAGCCTGCCCAAAAGGAAAGCTTGGGGAAAAACTAGTTCCCGGGGTAAAAAACCCCTAAAAAGATTCTCCAAAGATCCGGAAAAGAACGCCTAAAGGTGGGGGGCAAACCTTGCCACAGGTGCTCCAAACCCTTATAAAGAAGTATTTTTTGAGAACGGGTCCCTAATCCAAGGGAATGTCGAGAATTCATACAAATGGGAAGCGCAACAACGATACCTTTTATGTAACCCAGTTTGTGTACTTTTCAAAAGATTATACCCAAAGGAAAATCATCTGTTTCCCCCAAGGGGTTCCAAAATCAACCATTAGGGGACTTTTGATAAGGACCTCAGGGGGAGTAGCAGTCTGAACTCAGGGTATTTCCCCTTTCCCGGCCTCCCCCTGCAGACAAAACCCGCAGGTGAAGGTTTGAGAATAGGCTTGACACACTTTCACTGTTGCTCTATCTACCTTCCTCACATATCTCAACATAGATGTTGGAAGATCTATTTGAGCAAAACCACATCCATTTCTACTCTTGGGAGATTTTAATGGTCGGCATCACCTCGGGGAAAACTTTGTGCACCCTCGGGAAGGGCCTTTTGGGGTCCTTGTTGTCAAAGTAGTGCAGTTTTTTCTGAAAAGTGACACTCCCCCCACATTTTTCCAATTCAAACTGGGGCATTCTCCCAAAATGACCTGCAATTGGCCACCTGATTCACAGATAATTTCACTTGATAGGCATGGGAAAACTTCATGGAAGCGACCCCCTTTTCCCAAAACTTTTGGAGGAAGTGAATAGTATTCCGCCAAGGAGGCGAGATGGGACTTGAAAATGCCGCTGGAAACTTTTTAGTCAACTGCGATTTCAAAATATCTGTGAATGATTCCCTGTGTTCAAGATCACTTCAATCACGAATTCCCTTGCAGAAAAACAAACCCTTTCCCAAAAGTACAGCTTACCCCCCTCCGGGACCTGGTATCTGATGAAAGCCAAAAACTGTCAGAGCAAGGAGCTCATTAAAGGCAGCAAACGACGTCCCGCAATGTAAACTTAATCCTTACAAAAAGACCCAACTAAACCAGGGGAGTACTAAGGAGGCCAGACGAATCATGGGGACGTATGATCCCTCGATTAACTCTGGGACCGCCTTAGTATGGGGTTGGGACAAAGGGGCTAAGTCGCTGGAAAGGCACATCACGTCACCACCTGCCATTTTTTTCGCAAGGAATGGACTCTGCTTTCAGCTCTGCCGAAACTGACCCAGGAAGTGCAAAATTCCAAAACCAAAAAAATTCCCCACTTACCGGGGCTCCCAGAAAATTCCTGTTGGCCCGTTCAATAGGGTCAAGGGGGGTACTGCCATCCCTGGAAAGAGGGTATAATCATTCTGTCCCTAAACCCGGGGAAGGTCTTTCCCCCCAGGAAAATTTCAGACCTTTTTTCTCACCAGCTGCTCTGCAACTGATGGGAAAAATTGTAAATTTCAGGTTACATGATGCAAAAAAAAAAAACCGCTGACCCCATATCAATATGGGTTTAGAAGATTGGATCGACCCCAAAATCTTTGTAAGGGTGGAAAATCATACAAATTCCTTTGACATGCGTCACCATTTGCGTCTTCTTTGACCTAGAAAAAGGCTTACATCCACTTGGAAGCATGCTGACATTTGGTTTAAAAAAGGGGATTACTCCTTTATACAAGCTTCCTTGCTACAGGGAAATTAGGTTAGGTGGGAAACAGTTTCTCTAACCTGGAAGATCACTGGGGGGGGTCCCACAAGGGGTGTCTTAAATGTGACCCTGTTTGCCCCTTGCTAAAATGACATTGTAAAAGGTTGTTCCAGTGCTGTCTCATGTAATCTTATGTGGATACTTTACACTGTTGCTCAGGAGGAAGCTTACGGATGAGCAAGGGCACATCAGGCTCAATAAATCAGGTTTCGTGTGCAAAATATTTTTCAAACCCCAAATAAGCCAGGCTATACATTTCCCCCAAACGAGGAAAATTCCATCCTTTTCCCCTTTAGGGGCAAACCACTGCAACTTGTCCAAGATGAATCTTGGGTCTAATTTTTTTACTCAAGGCTTAATGGGTCCCCACTCAAACAGTTAAAATGAAGGGACAAAACGCTTGGTATTTTGCGATTCTTTACATCCCATCTTGGGGTCGACCGGCAAAGCTTCTCGGGTTAAAACCCGGGGCTTATTCGATAACTTGTTATGAAAGGGGGGCTTTTTCTCGCAACCCCCCCTATTCTCCAGATGTTGGACTAAATTCCAATGAAACTCTCAGAATTTTGCTGGGGCTTTCAGTCTTTTACCTGTGGACCCTGTAGCTGAAGGGGGAGAACCACCCTTTCTTACTGAAACCCGATTTTCTACACGAGACTACAAAGGGTTCCAGGGTCTCCTACATCCAATTTGGTTTTCAACCCCCTTGAGGAGGCCGCCCCATGGGAGGAGAAAGGGAAACTTTGGGGGAGCTTAATTTAATCTTACCAGGGGGTTTGGCTGTTGGAATTCCCCAAACCCCCCTTGGACTAATCAATTGACTGGTTTGGGCGGAATTGGGGAAAAGGGGGGGACCAAAGCAGAATCAGAGATAGATTTCTTAAAATATTTTTTAAATACCGGTCAGATGCAATATATACAGATAGTTCAAAGTCTGAAAATGGGGTGGGCTTTGAGCAGTGAGAAAAGGGAAAACTCATCGGCAGTCTTTCTCTAGCAGCCTCGATCTTCCGCATAGTTTCATGCCCCCTTGCAGCGTAAGTGACTAGAGATCTTACGAACCATTCTACTGTATTATTTCCCATTCTCGTAGTGCTTTTCTTCAATCAAGAGCTTAAAATCACACACCGTTGTAAGGAGGGGTTTAAAATTGGCTTGCCTGATGTCAAAACGTAAAAGATAAATTTTTGGGTTTGGGGGCCTTCGCATGTTGTATAGTGGGAATGAGCGAGCTGATCAAAGGCCAGGGCCTGCCGCCAGCCTTGTGATGCTCCCTTTCCCTCCCCACACCCTGACTTGAAGCACGCATCAGGATTGTCTACGTGTAAAGGAAGGGAAAAATGGGGGCATACCCCCGAAAAAAACTGCGAGAGTTGAGATGATTTGGCAGTCGGGGGACTTTTATCCTCCAACCGAAAGGGAAGTTGCATTAACGACTAAGAAACGGGCACAAAGACTGGTCGGACCACTGAGGCTAAAAGTGAGCCTTTTTGGGATGCCAAAGCCTTTAACGGTCGACATTAGTGGAGGATGTGCAACATTCTCAACCTAAAACTATGTACTTGTCCCCCCATATACCTGAAAAATGTATTGGGGGGGATTGTGATATAGAGGGGGCTTATTAGTTTTTCCCTTTGGGGGAAATAATATTTTCAATAAAATCTAATCATCATAATTTTAGAAAAATTTTTTACACTTTGGGAAAATTTATGTTTTTTTATTGTTTTATATATTTGTTTTTATCTGTAAAATATTTTGATGATTTTTTTAAAATTTTAATATTTTAATGTTCTTTTAAAAAGGGATTCGCCGCTAAAACCTTTGCTGTTAAAACCGGCCAGATTATTTTAAATAATCAATCAATCAATTTGTCCCAGATCGTACACTGAACAACAGGGGATATTTTAGCCCGTTGACTTTAATGTATCCGTGTATTATCGTCGTATTTGGATTTTTCCTGTATATCTGCGAAGAAGTCTGGGTAAGGAAGGAGGAGGAGGAGGATGAGACAACGAGAGATAGTTGTTAAGGTGATTTTGTTTGTTTCTCTCTTTCTCTTTATCCATCTAGCTATCTGTTATTCTCTCTTTCTCTGTACTATTATAGTATGAGGGCCATAGTCAGTAAATATATTTTACGCATATAAAATAATGCATGCTTAGTATTTCCCTAGTGTTCTGGGCGGGGCCCGGCTGCAGTACATCCCATTTTCAAAAGTAGTAGTGTGGAAATATTTCGTTTATTTTTTTTTTCTCTGTTGGGGGATTAAAAATTTAAAATTTTCTAATTAATAAAAAAAAGGATAGATTCACTGAAGTATTATGCTGAAAAAATATTAGGATAATTCTATTCTGCAGAATATTAAAACCATCCAGAAAAATATGCGCATTTCCTTGTAACGAAGGACTTGATTTTATCTATTGACTACCATTGGTCACTGAAGTTGTTAGTGAGATAGATGGAGAGATAGAAAGAGAGAGAGAGAGGAAGAAAGAGTAAAAGTGGATGTAAAGACAGAAAAGAATAATTATTATGTAGCATTGTATATAACACATCACATATGTGTATTAAATATAATTTTATAAATATAATTATATATCTTTATATATTATATATATATTATATATATATATATATTTATATATATATAAACACACACACCTGCGCACACCCGTAGCGTCAGGTGTGCGCAGGAACCCAGCGGATTACCTGCAGTAGAGGTGTGATCAATTATACTTAGTTTTTTAACCTGTGGCTTACACACCTCAGCTGCCATCACCTACCACCCACTTATTTGCTTGTGAGAACGCGTATATATATACACTTATGTGTTCGAATTTCAAACACACTTGTGTGTGTGAAATACGAATACAGGAGCGTGTGCAGAAAGACCAAATGTGTATGTGTGTGTGTATGAGTGTGTGGATTATGTGTATGACAGGGTGGGTAAGAGTGCTAAAACTGAGGGGGAGGACGCGCAAGCGAGCACACCTCACATTCGCGAGTTTTTTTTTTTGACCCCCC
>NC_051394.1:38378747-38388747 GCF_015228065.2 Penaeus monodon
TAAAAAAAAAACTATATATATTTTTTTTTTTTTGTATTTTTTTTTTTGTATTAATATTGTGGAGTGTAGCTGCAATCCAGGAGAGGGCACACACTTAGTTGAACGCGGATTACTTTGGCACCATTTTTCCCTGCGGGGACACTTAGTTATCCCGGTCCCCTTTTCTATTCCCCCTTTTTAAATTTATTTAATTTACTTTTGGTTTTAATTTTTGTAAAATTTGCTTTTGTATTTTACATTTAATTAGTGTTTCAAGTTCTTGGTTTTATCGCTGAGTCCTATTGTCCTTTTTTATTGTAGTTTTAACTTATTTCCCGGTGTCATGGCAGACACGTATTTTTTAGTCTTTTTGGTTTTATTCAATTCTTTTATTTAGGAGTTTTTAAATATTTTTTTTATCGGTTATTATTAGTTTTTTTTTCAAAATTTTACTGGGTTTTTTTCTCGCCCTGTGTTTTTAATTTTTTGATTTTTTGATGTGCGTATTTTTTGCCTTTTTTTGTATTTCATGATTTTTTTTTTGGTTTTTGTGTATATTTTTTACCAAATTTTTTATCACGATTTTTTTTCATTTGTATTTTTGAATTTTTTGAGAAATGATTGTTATTTTATACGCCACGAGCCAGACAGCCCCGACCCATGACAATAAACAGTGTCAACGGGAATTTCGGGTTTTCTTTGGATCCCCTCTTCTCTGCTGAACATTACCAAAAAGTTGTACCAGCCCCATTTCTTTATTGCCTAGGTTTGTATTTGTGCTGGACGTATATGTTTTAATCAAAAAGGGCATTGGGTTACTATATATAATTTTTTCAGTTGACCGTTTTGAGTTTTTGTCCAATTTCTTTCTGAGCCTCTTCAAGGACTTTTTTTAATCGCTAGGTTTTTTCACTTATATCATCTTCTTTTAAGGGAAGATTTAGTAAGTTTTGTGTTTTTTTTAACTAATCCCCAAACTTTTACCTTATTGCTTTTACATGCCTTTTACGTGTTTTCTTTTTCACCTTGTTTTACGTTTTATTGCTTTTTCTTCTGCTTTTTAATCAATTTCCCTTTTTTACGATTTCAGTTAAGTTTTAGTCTTTTTTTTAATATTGCTTATGGGTGTGTTTTTGAGTTTTTTTATTTTGTTTTTATTTTGCTGTTTTATTGATCTGCGTTTTATACTACTCGCTTTACTAACACTACTACTCCCCCTTTACTCAACTACTACTTCCCGTTTACTACTACTACTACTACTACTCCGGGTTCCACTACTACTACTACTCCCTGCTACTACTACTACTACTATACCTTTTACACTACTACTCCTGCTTCTACACTATACTACTCCCGCTTCTACTACTTACTACTATACCCGCTTCTACTACTAAACTCCGCTTCTATACTATACTACTCCCCTTTTTCTATACTATACTATACCCCGCTTCTTAATACTACTACTACTCTCCTGCTTTACTATACTACACTCTACTCCTGTTCTACACTACTACTACTAATCCGCTTCTTACATACTACTAATCCTGCTTTTATACTACTCTCTACCCGCTTCTATAACTACTACTCCTTCTTTACTATACTCTATACAACCTTTATAATTCATTTAGCAATGGGAAAAAAGGGGCACACTTAAGACACTCCCCCTTTTGGGGCCCCTTTCAGTGGTCTCCAGGTTTTGAGAAACGTTTCCCACCCGAACTTAAATTTTCCTTTTGCAAGGGGCTTGTATGAAGGTAGGTAAAGCTCCTTTTAAAACCCAAAGTCATACATTTTTGATATGCCCGTTTTCCAAGTAGTATCATAAGCCTTTTCAAGGTCAAAAAAACTGCTAACTGTGCGTCGCTGTGCGAGGGAAATTTTTTAAGCAGTTTCCATCCTCACAATGCATCGTGGTCGATCTCAATTTTTTAAAGCCCAATTTATATGGGGTCAAAAGTTTTCTTTTTTAGCACCATGTCAAACCGAAGTTTTCATTTTTTCCATCGCTTGCAGAGCCCCTGGTGGGGAAATTGTTATGTAATTTCCTGGTGGGGAAGTTCTTTTCCAGGTTTTGGAACAGGAAGGGTTTAGCCTCTTTCCATGTAGATGGGCCCGTGCCCTCCCATAGATCCATTTAAAAGAAGGTTTAACCCAAAGGGGAATTTTTGGGAAACTCTTCCCCGGGGTTTTAAGTGAAAAAATCCCCTTTTGGAAAAAAAAATTTTGGGGGTTTTAGGAAAGTTTTTGTTAGAGTGTTGTTTATATGTTTATGTTTATATAGTGTTGTCTCTCTACTGTATTTCTATGTATATTTTCAGCCTCTGACTCAATGAAACTCATAAACCCGAATATTATTATTATTATTATTATTATTATTTATTATTATTATTATTACTTTATTATTATTTACACCACAACCGCACCCATATATTACATATATTACACATAATAGATAGATAGTAGAAGAAAAAATGTTTGTGTATGTGTGTGTGTGTGTGTGTGTGTGTTTTGTGTGTGCGTGTGTGTTTTGTATGTGTGTTGTGTGGTGTGTGTGTGTGTGTGTGTGTGTGTTGTGTGTGTGTGTGTGTGTACATATAAATATATTATATATATATATATTTATTATATATATATATAATTATTACTATTTATATATCTATGTAATATATATATATATATATGATATATATATCTATATTGTATATAAAATATATATATATATATGAATATAGTATATATATATATATTTATACACATACATATATACAAATTTCTATCTATCGATCCTAGTATCTATCTATCCTATCTAGGTATCCTATCTATCTATCTATCTGGCTATCTCTGTATTTTTCTTTCTATCTATTTTCTCTAACTATATTTATAATAATGTATATGTTGTGTGTTGGTGTGTGTGTGTGTGTGTGTATATATATATATATTATATATATATATAATATCTATATCTATATATAATGATATATATAAATATATCATATATATTATACATATATATTATATTATACATACACATACATATAATATACATATATATATATATTATATATATAATATATATATATATATATATATACATATGTGTACAATATACATGTGTGGTGTGTGTGTGTGGTGTGTGTGTGTGTGTGTGTGTGTGTGTGTGTGTGTGTGTTTGTGTGGTGTGTGTGTGTTTGTGTTTGTGTGTGTGTTTTGTGTGCGTGTGTGTGGTGTAATCTATGTGTCTGTGTGGGTTTTGTGTGTGTGTGGTGTGTATGCAAACATATATATATATATATATATATATATATTATATTATATATATATATTATATATATATATATACACACATATATATATATCTATATATATAATGTATATCTATCTATCCATATATATCTATATAATCTTATTATAATAATATGGGTGTGTGTGTGTGGTGTGTGGTGTGTTTGTGTTTGTCTGTGTGTGGCGTGTGTGTGTGTGTGATGTGTGTGAGTGTGTGTCTCTATATGTGTGTGTGTGTGTTTTGGGTGTGTGTGTGTTTGTTATACACACACACCCACCCCCCACACACACACACACACACACATTATATATCTATATCTATAGTATATATTATATATATATATCTCTAATATATATATATATGTATATATATTATATATTAATTTATTATATATATATATATACTATATTATATATGGATTATGTTATGTTATGTATGTATGTATATATATATTATATAGATATATCTTTATCTTTATATTTTATATATATATAATATATGTATATATATCTCAGTATATTTTTTTTTTAATAAAAATTTTAATTTAAACTAACATTAAAAAAATAAAACTTAAACTAAAACTATTATATATATATAGATATGGAGATGTGTGTTGTGTGTGTATGTGGTGTGTGTGTGTTTGTGTGTGTGTGTGTGTTTGTGTGTGTGTGTGTGTGTGTGTCTGTGTATATCTATATATATACCTATTATATATCATATATATTATAGTATATCTCTATATATATTCTATATATCATTAATACTTGTTGAAATTTGGTGGCACCACATTATCATATAATTGCTGTTGAAACTGGTGAAACAAACTAATTAACTCTTGCTGAAATTGGTGCAACCATTATCATTAATTGTTGCTGAATTGGTGTAACGAACAATTTTCCTTAATTGCTGTTGAAACTGGTGCATCAAACATTATCTTAATTGCTTCTGATTTAGTGCAACAAACATGTCCGTATTGCTACTAAATTGGTGCACCAACATTCTCCTCAATCATTCGTAAATAAAACGGGGCTCTTAATTATCCGTTATGAACGAAATTGAAAGCTACAGTGTATCTACCATCCATGTCCTTACATGTACAGCGGCCTTATAATGAAATAACACGGAATTAATACGACAGCAACTACGTAGGTAATTTTGGAGTCATTAAATCTTTTCCAGGTGTTTAGTATACAATATATATAATTTGTACTATTTACCTGTGTAGTTGGATGAATTGCTCCCTGGCGCATAAGAGATTCTGACATCTTTTTTTTCTCAATTTGTTCCTTGTTTTCCCCGGGTGCAAAGAGACATTGGGCATTATGACGGGCGTGACTCCATTCCCTAAGTCTTGAGCTTTTCTTGTATTGTAAAGGTTTGGGTCCAAATTTCTCCTCAGGGTTAGCTCTTTCATCTTTGTCCAATTAGCCGTCCTCCTGGGCTAGTCCTGTTCCATTTCCATATTTTTCGCCTGCAGCTTTGATACAGTCACGAGCATTTCGGATCTCAATTTTATGTTGTCCGGGCGCGGATTCTTGTACAAATTGGTCAATTATACCGCGAAATACTCATTTTTTCATGTATATGATTATATATATCTATATATATACTATATATATATATATTATATATTATTATTCTATGTATATAATACATATAATCGGTATATATATATAATATGCATATATTATAATGATATATATATATATATTATATGTATATTATATCTATAGATATTAATACTATCTATATTCTATATATTTGTTTTAAAATAATATATATCTCTATAGATATATATATTATATATATTGTGTTGATCTAAGTTATTTTTGTTTTAAACAATGAACTTATATTTGCTTGATATATTATTTGATGAAGTGATCTCATTTACACGTTTCTACACTCAAGCACCCCGCCTAAGCTAGGGGAGAGTCCTTGGGTCTGTGGAGAATTTTTGATAAATGCTGGCCCTTTGACAGTCCTGAATCATTATATAGTGCAATTATCACAATTTCTGATTGATTTATTCTGCTTTGTTTTTTCAAAAAATATCTCGCTATTTGCCCGTTAAGTTTTGTCACTTCTAATATCCAATGTAGAGTTAGTGAAATATGTATAAACAAGTATATGATATATTCTAATATATATATATTATTATATATATAATATATATATATATATATATATATAATCTGTTTTGAAATGTAAAACGTTATTGTAAGTATTGTATTACTTTTATTTTCCTGTCTTCCTTATAATCATTATATAATGTAATGGAATAAGTGAGCATTTTTTTCCAAAACTCTTATAGAAAGCAAATAACTTTTATATTACTCTGTGTCCTTTTCAGATACTCTGGAGAGAACCAGTCCCGGACCGGTTGGGACGCCATTGAATCAAAGTCCAGATTGATTTTTGTTTTGCGATTCGCCCAGCATTCTTCCTCAATTGTGTATATTACACTGTGGTTTTCTTTCCCCTTCTGTTGTTTGTGTGTGAAGCATGTTTAAGGTGATTGTGCCAGAGGACCATCTTGTTATTTCCATTCCGATAAAAACCCTGAGGCTCAGGTTTTTTTGGGTAATTTGAACACAAACGTCTGCAGTTTTGATATTTTTTTTTTTCTTCTCTTCTTCCTTTATTTTTATTTTATTTCCTTGCTCAATTGGTTAGATATTAATGCCACTCACGTAAGTAAAAACAAGGTTTTTTGACCAAAAATCTATCGTCCACAAAAATCGTTTCAGCTAGTGAACAAATATTTTTTTTTGTTTTTTTTACGTGTACATATTAGTTTAAAGTAAGGTGAAAATTAGAAATATGAAATATTAATTCCAGCAATACATAACACACGGATGATCAAATGAAAATAAATGAAACTTATTACAACAACTGATCAGGAAGAACAGCTGTGCGAAAATTTCTTGATGTATGTGTTAGCGATCTACTTGTGATTTAGGTATGACTATTAATCAGTTAGAATTTTATCCATTTTTCTGTCATTACTTTCATTATTACCATCATTGTCATAATCTTGACCAAAGTGGATATAATTGCCTTAGCACCGTTTGAGCCTAATTCTTGATTTCTTGGTGCTCGGTGCGTTTAGGAAATTGTGTTAACGAAGTTAACCTATGAACGAAAATTTCAAGGTTGAGTTATCTATGTACCAGGGCACGATGATTTAGATTTGGGTGAATCTGGCGTGGCACCTTTGTTAAACGGACCATCAAGCGTGAAGTTCACAATAAGAATTGGATGTGATAGAATTTTCATATTTCTAACGTTGCGGCGGACCTGCATGTTTTTGAACATATATATGTAATATGTGTAATATATATATATATTATATATATATATATATATATATGTATTTATATATATGTATAATCTATATATATATATATTATATAATATAATATTATATATATTGTAGATATATATATTTTTTTTATTTTTTTTTTTTTTTTTGGATGGGGGGGGGAGGAGTGGGGAGGGGGGGGGGAGGGGGGGGGGGGGGGGGGGGGGGGGGGGGGGGGGGGGGGGAGGGGGGGGGGTGGGGGGGAGGGGGGGGGGGGGGGGGGAAGGGGGGGGGGGGAGGGGGGGGGGGGGGGGGGCGGGGGGGGGGGGGGGGGGGGGGGGGGGGGGGGGGGGGGGGGGGGGGGGGGGGGCCGCGCGCAGGGGGGGGGGGACGGAGGGGAAGACGAGGGAGTAGGATGAGGAATGAGAAGGAGGGGATCATTATTATACAAATATTATCAATATTCTTACCATAATATCAGTACCTAATGCATTTATATAATCGGGATTAATCCTAGCAATATAATGTGGGTTAATTTGATGTTTTCTTATATCTGGTTAACGATTTTCTACAGACATGTTATGATCTGTCATATAGTTTTGATACTCCTTATTACAGTGTTATTCGTCATTAATTCGTATCGTTATCGCTGTTATGTTCTATTGTTATCATGAACATCATATCATCAGAGCTCATTAGTGTAACCGTCCTAAATGTTGTCATCGTTGTGATTACCATTCTTATTACTTTGCTATTATTTTGGTATTGTTTTGACATCATTATCATCTACAACTAATTGTTATTAATTTTTTGTTGTCATGTATTATCATATCATCATCTTTACTATGTTTATCATCTTACTATCATCCCCCAAATATTTAAAGCAATATCAGTATCATTATCATTCTTGTTGTCAATTATATCGTCATCATATATCATCATTGTTTATTATATCACTACAATATTTTATTAAGATCATTTTGTAATTAATTATAAAAAAAAAAAATCACTTATCATCATTAGTATAATTATAATTATATATCACTGTAATATAATCCTTAATATTTACAATTAGTCCCTGTATATCTGATACCATAGTATGTCATCAGATTGATTTTTTGTTTGTTTTTTTTTCTAGAATGTGCTGACGTTCAATGTTTCTGTCAACTCTTCGTCATTACTAATCTATATGATATTATTTGACCTTTAAATGGAGTAAAATTGGTTCGTAAAACAATAGTTTCCATTCAGGATAACTTTTTATGTGTGAGACTTCGAATATCCATATGAACATATGCTGTGTATTTGTATATGCGTATTTCACGTCATTAGGGTTGGCGGCCTCATACCTACAGTATTGAGCTGATAAACGTTGCGTTTGATGACACCGTGCTCTAGCCGTTCCCTATCTCTACACTCCAATTTCATGATATATATTTTTATAGATAAATATACATGAACGTAGTAAATATTTTGGTATGGCATACAAATTTCTCAAAGCATGAAAGTGCTCAGAGTCATTAAGTAGATTAAAGTGAATTATGTTCAACTTTTCCATGAAAATGTGAATAATAAATGGTACGATAGTTAATATTCCAAGGCTCAATTTTTTTGTGATATATATATATATCATTATATATATATATCTATTATATATATATATATGCTATTATATATAGTATATAAAATGGCAAGAGAGTGAGAAAAACAATAACCCACGCACAATACTCTGCTAGGCTTCAATTATCTTAGCTCTGGTGCTGTGGTAGCTAGCGTGATTTATTTTTACAAACGCTTTTATGTTTGAAATTGCTCTACTCTCAAGGTGAATCAAATGTCACAGATGTACGAAAACTGAAAACACACTTTCAACGACACGATGTCTAGCTCGTCAAACCACCTTCCGTGAATAATCAACCCCAACCTTCATATACTTACTCTCACTCGTTTTATTAACTAATACTCCCAAAACAACTATTGTCAGTCAGCGCCAACTATTCTTGTAATCATAAACCAGCATTCCCATTACCATTCAGAACACGAAGTATTTAATATATATGTTATATATTATGTAATAATATATATATTATGATTATATAGATATATAATATATATATATATATATTTATATATATAGATATAGTATATATATATATATATATATATATATATATAGAATTACCATTATCATTATTAGCAATTCATTATCATTTTAGTCCAGTGCCACACATTAGTGAGATAGACTGTAGAGGGATAAAAAATGTGACTAAGGACATGATTAATCCATTTAAATATACAAAATATAACAAAAGTGATAAGTTCAATAAACGATAAGAACTTATCCTATATAACGAACATTTTTCTTACTCAGTGCTAATATATAAAAGACTATCCAATGGGACCTCTTTTAAACATCACAATATTTTTAACAAAATAAGGCACAGAAAATGTACAGAAGCGGCAACAACCATATGGAATGCCCTCATTCCGCTGGAAGTAGCATTCAGGAGTTCTCCTCAAAATTATGATATAAAATACGCATCATCTTATATGTGGTGGCACATGACTTCCCCACAGAGATGCGCAAAGCAGAGTAGCAAAATTTTCGTAGTAAATGTTAACACTTCACCTCCATTTTTCATAAAGTTGGATATCTTAATCCCGCAAATCAACTTGCTCGTTGTTGTCGTGGGTAGGTGGGGGGAGTTACGAGACGGATACGACCTAAAGCCCATTTTAAAGGGAATCAACGCCTGCCTTGGACTTCAGCACTTCCCCCTCCCCTCACAAATTTTGGCCAGTATTCTTGCTCCACCGTTTTCCGTTCCCTTCTCTCTTCATCCCTCCTAGCTACTTTATCCAATGTTAACATCATTTTACCTTTTTGGTCACAATACTTATCATAATGCTATACTTGGGGCTCTGCCCCAAGACCCCCCTATCCCTATATTTTGGAATACGCTGCTTTATGACTCTAAATTTAACGCGGCAGAAAACAAAAGAATAATATTCTTATCATTGTAGTACCTCTCGAGCAAAGATCAAAATTCTTTTAGTATACTCCATCGTCCAAACAACTTTAAGTATCCCCATACTCTAGTCCTTACCGTAATTCATATATTAGGAATGTCTGTTTCTTTTACGCCTAAAGACAGTATAGTGCAGGTTAGCAGCTGCAACAATATTATATTACCATCGTGTCCTTATGACTCGGGAGCTTGGTGCAGTTTAACTGTTATTGAAGTGAAGAACATACACATATAGTGGACTATATATACACCCCAACCCAACACACACGTCAATAATGCCATTTTTAGATTATTTACACAAGAGGTTGGAAGAGCTTTGAAATACATTCAAAATGGTATTATATAAACCATATCCTTCCCAGTAATAATAAGTGCCTCGCGAATAGTGTGAATTAGACTGTAAATGAA
>NC_051394.1:38393747-38396247 GCF_015228065.2 Penaeus monodon
GTCCCCTACGGCGCCTGCTCGATGTTGTGACAACAACCTTCCCACCTACAGTTTCTGGTAGACAAGGAGCAAAGTTTGGCCTTATCCCTGCATCCCACAAGGACAAACACTCGCCTGCTTCTCACATGTCCGGAGGCTGCCACTGCTCAGCCGCCCATCAACATATACAGTGAGTATTCCAAAACCACTTCTTTTCAGTTGTGCACCCGCACTTGAAGTTTATGTGGGGTGTCCTGGTCACTGATATACAGCAACCAATCCTCGGAGGCCGACTTCCTTGTGCACCATGGACCACAGTGGACCTTACTAGAGTCTCTTGTACATCAGTCCAGATGGGCCTGCACCCCCCTTCATTGGCCCTTGTACGTGCCCCTCATATCTACACGGTGCTACGCCATAGAGCTATGCTCTTTGGTGACTTCCCAGGCACTGATGAAGCCCATCAACGTGGGCAACGACACCGACACACACTGTCACACACCACATCGTCACACTGAACCATTGGTCAACTCCGCAACGCCGTCCAGACCTTCCAACGTTTCATGGTTGATGTTACCAGTGGACTACAGGGTGTTTTCGTCTACATCGATGACATACTCCTCGTTGCCAGCAGTTGTGAGGAGCACAAAAAGCACCTCTACGTCCTCTCGATTCGAAACCGCCTGCAGAAAGCCGAAGTTATCCTCAACCCCTGGTAAGAGTCTTTTTGGAGTTCCCTCTCTTACTTTCTTAGGTCCCACACAATTAACCGAGGATGACATCGCCCCAAGCGCCAGAGAAGGTCAGCAGAATCGGGCAGTTCCCTGGACCAACAACCAATAGAAGCTTCAGAAGTACCTCGGTATGATAAATTTCTTCAGGAGTTCATTCCAGGTTGTGCACCTCTACTGGCTCCCCTCAAGCCTCCTTATCCCATCCAGGTCTATGACGCGGCAGAGACATTACCTGGACCACCCCTTGTGGCGGGGCCAAGGTTGCGAAATAGTAAAAAGATGCCTTACCTCGGCGACCCTCCTCAACCACCCACAACCAGGGGGCAATGCTCATAATCGCCGTTGATGCCTCAGAACGCCGCCAAGGGAGGCGTTCTGCAGTAAGATCCAGGTAATGGTTGGCAGCCCCTGGCTTTCGTTTCGCAGACTCTCAGCCCAGGAAAGTCATGCCTGGCATCATTAAGACGTACTGGAGTGGAGCCGCACCTGCATCAAGTGCCGCGCCAGTAAGGTTCACCGACACACTAAGTCTTCCACCACAGTTCCTGGTACCAGGAGACGGCCGCTATCGAACATGTACACCTCCGATGTGGTCGTCCTTTCCCAGCCGACCTGGTTTACGCTTCAGTCCTGCCGATGATCACCGCTTTCACCAGTGGCACTGAGCCTCCCCCCCATCCAGGGTATCACTGCCGCCACTATTAGCCAAGACCTTTATCACACCTGGATCTCTCCGCTATGACACTCCTGCAACTCCTGCGAACGGTCACAACCGATCACGTTCCTCGTTCGTCTGTGCTCAGGAGGCATCTGATGATTCTTCTGGGCTAGAAGCGCATCCCGTCCACCGCCTATCCATCCCAGTGCCAACAATATGGTAGACGCCTATACCGCCGAATTGGACGGAGGGGCCCTCACAAGCTTCCTCCACTCGTCAATGGGTGGACCGTTGCCTTCAGCACTCCTGCACATATGGGCCATTTTTCAGCAGGATCTTCAGTGCACCTGCTGCTGATATGGTTCTGAACCACCATAGCCCCCTGCGGATTTTCTAGTTAGACTCCGGAGACCAGGCCCGGGAGCTTTTTTGGAAAACAGACGTACGCGACCACATGTCCTTATATATATAAATCTATATATAGATATATATATATATATATATATATATATATATATCTTATATATATTAATATAGATATGTATGTATTATATATACCTGTATTTCTATTGTCTAAACAAGTAAATTATATATAATATATATATATATATTATATATATATATATTATAATATGAATATATACTTATGATAACGTTATATACACATAAATATATAACTATAGGTACATAAATATATATACATTACACAAAACAACACATCATACACACCCACACACATACACAACACACAACAGTGCACACACACACACACACAAGGCACCCACACACACACTCACACACACACACACCCACAACACAGCAAACACCCACTAACGCACCCACACACGCACTCACACACACACACACACCACACACGGACCACACACATATATATATATATTATAATATATTATATTATATATATATATAATATATATATATAGCTCTATATATAATATAGATAGATAGCTAGTATGTTTTATATACCTATATCTGTGTGTGTGTGGTGCATATATATTTAATATATATATATATATATAATATATTATATAATGAATATATAGATAGTATATATATATATTATATATACATATATCACACATGTTATGTCTGTATATATTACATTACA
>NC_051394.1:38401247-38404558 GCF_015228065.2 Penaeus monodon
AATAATCGGGCCTTGTAGATGTTTTGAAGTTCTCGAATTGGGATACCAGGTGACTTGAAGCGAAGCAGCATTGAAGTTTTGTACGAGGCTGACCTTACGATGGTCTCTAACGTGCGACGACAGGAGAGCCTTTTCGTCAAACCGTGACGCCGAGCACTTGGTGGACGACTACGTCGAGCGGATGGTCGTCCAGCGTGAGGAGGGCGAGTTGGCAGGGTTGGTGGAGAAGTCGAACTGCATCACGAGCTGACTTCTGGCGGTTGACATCATTGTTTTGCGTAGGTCCAGGCGGAAGAGTTTTGTCAGTGGTGATTAGGCCCTATTTTTTTAAAAATCGTCAATGTCCAGTTGTAAGAAGGGGTGGGGGGGGGGGTTGATCATGATTATGCCTGGAGTAAGGAGATAGAAAATGGTAAATAAATCTAAGCACACTCTGACTAATTTTAGCTCATTTCGGGTATTTTGCACATTGGACTGACTTTACAGGTGATTATTAGAAGGTGTATATCGTATATTTTCCTTGGTTTCAATTTTTATTTCCCTCATTCTTGCAGCTTAGGTATTTTATAATAAAGAATAACTGCAAAGAAGACATGGGTTGAATATCGTTTTAGTCTCTCAAGGCATATTGCAAAATCGAAACGCTCTTCGAACATTGTGAGAAAAAAAGAAAAATCATACAACTAGATATCACAACACCATTTGCTAATCATTAAGAAAACCAAAGCCAATATATATATATATAATATATATATATATAATATTATATATATGAGTTATATATAGTTTTTTTTTTTTTTTTTTTTTGTTTTTTTTTTTTTTTTTTTTTTTTTTTTTTTTTTTCTCAGTGCCCTGTCCCCACAGGGACGTTTGGCGATCATGGATTTTCCATGCTTTTTTCTATGGCAATTTAGAGCGGTGGGTTTGCCGTTTGCCCTTCCGCCCGGTGTTTTATCGCAGTCCACCATGCTCTATTTAACCCTGTTCTGGGACCGACACTGATTGGGCTGTGGGCTTGCCCCCCTGAGCGGCTAGTCCAGGCAATCGAGTGAAGTTTCCTTGCCCAAGGGACACGCGCCGGCTTGGTGACCTCGAACCCTCGAACTCCAGATTGCAGTCTTGACAGTCTTTGAGTCCGTGCTCCTAATCACTCATCCCACGCGGCCTCATACTGTATACATACATAACTAAATTACAATAAATATATAGTTCTCTACTGCCAAATATTGCAATCCACCTACTGAACCTATGGGGTATGGCTAGCGCCAGTCAGTCATTCAAGCAATAGTGGGAGAGATAAGGGGAGATAAGGTCCGATATGTTAAGCTTAGCCTCTCCGGCCTAGGCCGATGAGGGGAGTCCGACCTGGTGTGCGACTAATGTTCGACTTGTTCACATGTGTCGCTGGTGTTACTGGGCTGACCTAGTCCTTCCCACCGTGGTCCCCACCACAGCATTTACCTCCGGCACGTTGAAATTTCTTGCCCCGCAAAATTGAAAACCGCCGCCCCTGGGATGAGGGGTCCGTGGGGCCGCATTCCCCATTGTACTAGCCGGGGGCCCTGAAGAGATTTCCCCATCTCTTCCATCCACAACTGCCCACATATTACTCAACCCCCCGCTTTAATCCAATTACTCATGTTATAACGGCAATTTGAGTACCATTCATTCGTTTGAGTTTGCAAAGTTCTGTCTTCGTCGGGGCCCTTCAAAATTTTTTGGCCCGGCCTTACGTTTTGGTGGGTTACCACGGGTGCTCTCCCCCCCATGGTTAGCAGCCATATTCTCATTACCAGCCCGCGCTGTTGGGGGGCGTCCTTGTCTCAAAAATTGTGTGTCCAATTTTGTAAGTAAAATGTTCCCACCCCAGTCTGAAACCCCTTTTCTTCATGGTCAATTGTCTGTATGATCTGCCAGCACAAGGGAATCTTGTTGTTCTGTGAGAAGACTTCGGTACCCCTACTAAAATTTCTTCAGAAGTCCAGTGGGTCTGCCTCTGGCTCTGAGTCCATCTGGCTAAAAAGATTGATTTATTTAAATTATCTGTCGCTCAACAGCTAAGGTCTTACACGATACCCTTTTTAAAAAGAAAAATTTTAAAAAGTTTAAACTTTTAAAATCTTCATAATTCTTCAAATAACAAAATAGATTAAAAACAAAGCATAAAATCTGCTCTAATTTATAAAAATTTTGCTAAACTTACGCATTTAATTTTATTGAAAATATTGTCTCCCTAAGGAAACTAATCACTGCTCCTGCTGCAAAGCTCACACCAATTTTCAAATTTTAACCCTCTTTAAAATATTTTTCTGATCTTTATTAGAAAGTGCTGACGAAATCTCTCTCTGACTTCTGCTTTGGGTCTCTCCCCTTTCCCAAACCGCCCAAAACCCTCAACTTCTTATCCCCCGGGGGGAATTGGGGGTTCCCAACGCTAAACTTGTGAGTTTTTTTAGATCTTTCCCCAAATTCCCCCATTCCCTACCATAGGGGTTTGGGTTCTTTAAAAGGGTTTAAAACCCTCTGGATGTTGGGGGGTTTGAAAACCTTTTTATCTTTGTAGTAAAACAGGGTTTTGTTCCCCTGTTTAAAGAGGGGTTTCCATTTTCGCATCAGGGACTCCCAGGTGAAAACCTAAAGCCAATACGATTCTGGAGCTTCATTATTAACCCATCCAAAACCAAAAACATGGGATTGCAGATGAAAGAGCCCCACTCCAAAACAAACTTACTGCGAATAAAGGGTCGTAAAGCGCAAACTTGTCCGTCTGTACCCCAAAAAAGATGTGAAAATCTGCAAAAAATTTCCTTTTAAAACCTTCCTTTTTTGTTTTTGTGAGGGACCCCTGTAAGTCTTGAGTAAAAAAAGACCCAGTACTTCACCTCTTGGAAAAATGCGTGAGTTTGCTCCTAAAAGGGAAGGATGGAACTTTCCCATTTGTGGAAATTTTTACCTGGTCTTGCTTGGAAAAAAATTTAAAACAGATATTTTTGCCCTGTACCCTGTTATTTTTCCTGCTTGCCTTTCCTCCGTAAGCTTTTCCTGAGCAATACAGTGTAAGTCATCCACATACGATTACATAGCAAACTTGGGAAAAAACCTTTCGATGTCATTTATAGCAGCAAAAAGGGTCACCTTGACACTCCTTGTGGGGCCCCCTTTCCGCTGATATTCCAAATTAAAAAACTTTTCCACCCGATTCTAACTTCCTGTTAGCAAAGGGAACTTTTTATGAGGGAGGTAAATTCCCCTTCCCTCCCCCTTAAACCATGTTCCCTTTTCAGCCTTTTTTCCAAAAAAAGAGGGGGATG
>NC_051394.1:38404658-38410883 GCF_015228065.2 Penaeus monodon
TAGAATAGACAAATAGATAGATAGATAGATAGACAATTAAATGATTATTTTTTTGCATATCAAGTTCCTATGTAGTTTGTCGACACATAGTATGTTGTATATATCACGCATTTATCATGCAGTTGTATTTTGTTATTATATTACTATTCATACTGGCAGGTTTACACCACGTGCTGTATAAATCTTTCCTTGGTATAAACTGTAAATTCACTTACACCATATCTATATATTTCAGAAGTGGTAAATAGATATCTCTATCTGAATTTGATTCCGAAAGAAAGCAAATGTCACAAAATATGATAAGGACGACAAAGAACAAGAAGGCGAAGAGAGTTGAAGAGGGTCGTGATACGAAAACGACGACAATGAAAAACTAGGAATACGGTTATTAGAAGTTACAGAGAGAAAAACGGTTTTATAATAGTAAGCAGTATTCCTGTGTCCAAGTAAGATATATGCAGGTGATATGAGTGCACATAGCATTGAACATTTACAATGGAGTCAATCAGATTCATTACTTAAAATATGCATGTGTTTATACAATCAGTTGTTACGTTTTATAATTATGTTGCTGTTTATAATGATTTTAAGAGAAATAAAACATCGTAAACATTCAAAGGCTCAAACAGTAAATTTTAAAAGGTGATAGTAACATGATAAAGAAAATGTTAGTATCATTACCGTAGTCTTCTTGACTTGCAGGAGATCTGGCAGAACTTCCATTGTGTAAATATGTATATATATATATATATATAGATATATATATATGATATATGTATACATATATATTAAATATATATATATATATATGTATACTATACACACACACACCACCACACATATATATGTAATATGTCTCGATATTTATATATATATATATATATCTATATATATATATATAATATATATATTATATATATACCATATTATGTGTGTGTGTCTGTGTGTGTTGGGTGTGTGTGTTGGTGTGTGTTTTGTGTGTGTGTGTGTGTGTTTTTATGTACACACACACACACAAACACACACACACACACCACAACACACACACCACCACACACCACACACACACACACCCACACACACCACGCACTACACGCCACGCACGCCAAACGCACACGCACACGCACATCACATAAACACAACACACATACAACACACACATACACACATCACATAACACACCACACAACACACTCAAACACACACAACTAAAACACACACTCATACACTAAATCCACACAACGCCACACAACGAACCCCCCCCCCACACACAAAAACAATCTCTAAACACCACCAACCCCCCCCCCCCCACACACACCAAGCACACACACACCCACATATATATATCTATGTATATGTATATATATTATATAATATATATATACTGGTGTATAATTGTATTAATATATGTAGATTTATATAGATAACATATCATATATAATATATATATATATTATATATAATATATATATATATATATATATTATATATATATAATTGAAGAGAGAGAGAGAGAGAGAGAGAGAGAGAGAGAGAGAGAGAGAGAGAGAGAGATACAGATACAGATACATACTTACATACATACATACATACATACAAAGATACATCCATCCATCCATACATATATATGAACACATGCATTATATATACATATACACATACATGTGTTCATATATATGTATGGATGGATGGATGTATCTTTGTATGTATGTATGTATGTATGTAAGTATGTATCTGTATCTTGTATCTCTCTCTCTCTCTCTCTCTCTCTCTCTCTCTCTCTCTCTCTCTCTCTCTCCTCCTCTCATATATATTATATATATTATAATATATATATATAATCTATATATATATATATATATATAATATATGATATGTTGTATATATATATATTATACATATATAATACAATATACATATATATATATATATATATATATATATATATATACATATATATATATATGTGTGTGTGTGTGTGCTTGTTGTGTGTGTGGGGGGGGGGGGTGGGGTGTGTTTTAGAGTATGTGTGTGTGGGGGGGGTCGTTTGTGTGGGTGTGTGATTTAGTGTATGTGTGTGGTGTTTTTATTGTCTTTGTGTGTTTTTGTGGTTTGTGTTGTGTGTGTGTAGGTATTGTGTGGTAATGTGTGTGTGTCTGTTTGTTTGTGTATGTGTGTGTGCCGTGTGCGTGTGCTCGTGTGCGTTTCGTGCGTGTGTGTGCGTGTGTGTGGTTTGTGTGTGTGTGTGTGTGTTGTTTGTGTGTTTGTGTGTGTGTGTGTGTGTGTGTACATAAAAGCACACACCCACACACACAAACACACACAACCACACACACAACACCACAGACACCACCCATAAATATGTAATATATATATATATCCTCTAATACTATATATATATATATATATATCATCATCTATATTCTACATATATACCTATACAATATATTGTGTGTGTGTGTGTGTATAGATATACCTATATATATATTATATATTTTATATATATAGTGTCATACATATATATATAATATATATATATATATATATTATATATATATTATATATTATATATATATAAATATACATTTTACACAATGTAGTTCTGCAGATCTCCTGCAAGTCAAGAGACTACGGTAATGATACAACTTTTTTCTTTATCATTTTCTATCACCTTTTAAATTTACTGTTTTGAGCCTTTGATGTTTGCGCTGTTTTATTCTCTAAAATCATTAAAAAACAGCAACATAATTATACACGTAACACTGAATTGTATAAACACATCATCTTTTAGTATGAATCTGATTGACGCAAAAATTGTAAATGTTCAATGCTATGTGCCTCATATCACGCATAATCTATCTTGAGACACAGTAATACTGCTTACTATTATAAAACCGTTTTTCTCTCTGTAACTTCTAATAACCGTATTCGTAGTTCTTCATTGTCGTCGTTTTCGTATCACGACCCTCTTCAACTCTATTCGCTTCTTGTTCTTTGTCGTCCTTATCATATTTTGTGACATTTGCTTTCTTTCGGAATCAAATTCAGATAGAGATATCTATTTACCACTTCTGAAATATATAGATATGGTGTAAGTGAATTTACAGTTTTATACAAGGAAGATTTATACAGCACGTGTGTAAAACCTGCCAGTATGAATAGTATATCATAACACAATACAAACTGCGATGATGATGCCGTGCATATATACAACATCCTATGTGTCGACAAACTACATAGGAACTTGATATGCAAAAAAATAATCATTTAATTGTCTATCTATCTATCTATCTATTTGTCTATCTATCTAGACAGAGAGAGAAATAGAGAGGGAGAGAGGGGACGGGAGAGTTGCAGATGTATATGTAATAATATATACATACATATATATATATATATATATATATATATATATATAGTATATATATATATATATGTATATACATATATATATTTACGACATATTGTATATATAAGTTTAATATATGTATAAATAATCTACCTACCCACACACGCACACATCACACACACACAAACACACACACACACACACACACACACACACACACATATATTATAATATCATATATATATATATATATATATATATATATATATATATGTTATAGATATAGATATATAGTATATTATATTTATATATATAATATATCTAAATATATATATATATCTATATATATTAATTATATGTTTGTGTGTGTGTGTGGTGGTGTTGTGTGTATATATAATATATATATATATATATATATATATATATATATATATTATAGATATTGGTATGTGTGTGTGTGTGTGTGTGTGTGTGTGTGTGTGTGTGGTGTAGGGTGTGTGTGGTTGTATGATATATGTTGTGTATACCACACACACACACACACCCACACCACATCATGTCAAACCACCACAACACAACACACATATCTATATATAAATATATATATATATATATATATTATGCTTATATATTTATATAAGCATATATATATATATATATTATATATATATATATATATAATATATAATCATCTATATAAAATATATATATATAAGTTATGATCATTCCATATATTTCATACCACCCACAGTATATAATATTATGTATACTATATATATATATATATATATATATATATATATAGATATATATAATATTATTATATATATATGTAGTTTGGTGTGTGTGTGTGTGTGTGTGTGTGTGTATAGGTGTGTGTGTGTATATATATATATATATGTGTGTTGTGTATTATATATATATATGTTGTGTGGTGTGTGGTGGTGTGTGTGTTTGTGTGTGTGTGTGTGTGTGGTTGTGTGTGTGTGTGTGTGTGTGTGTGTGTGTGTATACCACAACAACCACACACACACACCACACACACCACACACACACCAACACAGATATATATATATATATATAATTATATAATATATATATATATATATATATATATATATATGCACACACATATATTTGTGTGTGTGTGTGCGTGTATTATACATCTACATCTACATCTCTGTTTCTATCTCTATCTCTGTCTCTTTCTCTATCAGATAAACAATGTCAACCCTTTGTACGGGTTATACGTACTGTCGATTGTGAATTCTTTGCCCAATGATGCCTCGATAAGAGCTCAGCAACCAAGGAGTCGATGGCTCGCCCAAAGGCTCGTCACTTGATTTCCCCATTCCTTATGTTTTCGGGAAAATAATGTTCTCGTGTGTTTTTAAAACCAATGTTGTTATTACTATTAACATAATGACTATCATAATGCCTTAAAAATATTAACAGCAACAGAAAAACGGTAACCAGGTGAGATAGGACTATTAATTGACGGTTTGGTGACTATGTAATTGTGAAGCTAATATTTTGACATTACAGTGAATATGGAGTGTATATCAAAAAAGGGTTCATAAAGATCTCAATTTATTAAAGTTCAAAACTGTAATCGTTGCACCATATCAATACATGGCATGTGATCCTTACATGGGAATGTTTCTTCCTTCGCTGACCGTTCGTCAGCTTGATCCCATTATCATTAAATCCCATGATCATAAACACTCACAACCCCAGTGTTAATTGGTAATTAAATAGTGTTCTGTGATACGCGTCATCAGAGTGAATTCCGGATGAAAGTTAAATTGACGGGTAGCATTCATAGAGGCCGGGGCCTCGCTGCCGGGGGCTTATATCGTCGCCCGAGCATGCGCGACCACTCATGCCAAATACCAGCATCCCATGCCGTTTCTTCGGAATACTACGAAGATATGTTGTATTTTCAATTTTAATTATTTTTTACAGTCTCTAATTGCCAAATTTCCTGATAAATCGAGACTGAAGGGTATTTTTGTTGTTATATAGACTCCATAGTTGATCATTATTCGGTCTATAGTCCGAATAAAATAAGCAGTGTGTGGCATCATGGAGTTGAAATTGTCGATTTATTGCATTTTTTTTGTTTGTTGCATGGTAAAAATGAGAAAGTGTTAGAACCGACTTAATCACACTTTCACTGGCAAAAAAAAAAATCTTTTGCCGTGATTGTAACAAAAAAAAAACTCATGGCATGTCCATGCATACTCTATGGCATGTGCGTACGTGCCCCCGGCAGATGGTCCCGACATGTCATGGCATGTACGTACATGCCACCCGTCGGCAATGGGTTCCAATTCCACAGAAGACGCAAACGCACTGCCAGGCGCACGAGTCAGTGCGATTGTCAGTAAATCTGCTGTTTTACAGGAAAAAGCGGGTATCTGTGTAATACCAATTACCGTTCACCCTCTGCAAGTACTATACCACACGCTAATGTTGATAACGAAACATTTGCTACAAAAGAAAAGAAAAGAAAGAAAACATATACACACACACACACACACACACACACACACACACACACACACACACACACATACACACACACACACACACACACACACACACACACACATACACACACACACATATATATATATATATATATATATATATATATATATATATATATATATATATACAATTAAAGTTATATAGATGGCTTCATATAGCCTATAAATATTATAGACAACCGAAACAAAAATTAGATACTCGTAATATCAATTTCTATTTGTGGGAGTTTTCTCCGAGAGCTCTATCTCGTGTGATGACGGGGCACGAGTAGTTTATTCAGGATGTTGCTAGCGTGGATCTAGACTTCTAAAAAGTTCCTTTTT
>NC_051394.1:38410983-38440983 GCF_015228065.2 Penaeus monodon
TAAAATTTTAAACCCTTATTTAAAAAAAAATAGTAAAAATTAAAAAAATTATCTTTCAGAAAAAAAAGGGTTTAAAATCTTTACGATATGACGCACAAAAGCTGGGGCAAACTGAAGAGATTTCTATTTACGTTCATATTATTTTTGCTTTTAGATTTTTTTACGCTAAAAAAGAATTTTTCCATGCTTTTTTTTCTCAAACCTTTTAAAGATTTTTGATTTTTAACTACTCAAACCACCAGTCAAGTTAAAGCTTTTTCGGTATCATTTTAACCCTGCACTTTCTAGAATACACCGGTGACCTCCCCATTCTTCTCAGTGAAAATGACCTGTGGTCACTGTGCTATGGGGGTGTATAGATTTTCCACTCAAATTTCATGAAAAACAAAAGCCCTTTATTTTTTTTTTTTTTTTTTTTTTTACAGAATCATGGATTTGTTAACTAAAAAAAAGTGTAAAAGTGTAGAAAAAAAAAAAAACGTTTTTTGTAGACTAGATTTTAAAGAACCCCGGATTCCAATCAAAGAGCATCGGTTCTTCCTTGCCACTGCAAATTTTGTACCCCCCGCAGAAAGGGGACGTTGTCAATTTCTTTTTTTTTTTCTTTTTTTTTCCTCGAAGAGATAAAAGAGGGGGGGCCTTGGCCAAGTAAATAAATATATTGGTATGACAAGTAAAAAAACAGACCTGTTTCAAGCACTATCTTGCCGTGCATATTGAGGTGAAGAGTGTAGTGGCACGACGCCCCACCACTGTGCCACGCTATGCCTTCGGCACCCCCATCCCCGCGGGGGTTTTTCTTTCGAACGAGCGAGCAGCGAGTGAACTACCGACGCCGACTTGGGCCCATCTTCAAGACTTCGGGGAACCTTTCCCCGTCTACCTTTCCCCGGACTTTTTTTGGTCATCGGGGAGGAGACGCAGATTTCGGGAGGAGGGGGTTTTGACAGCCCCTTTTGGCTTCCTCACCCCCCGGCCTGTTTTGGGGCCCCCACTTTCCTCTCTATGGTAAAAGCCATATTTCCCTTTCTATGGAAATCCACTGGGGCTTTATCAAAGGGGGGGCCAAAATTTAATTAACGTCAGTGTGAGCTCCCCTTATCATTCCCCAGTAAACTTTTTGATGAACCCACACTAAAAAAAATAAAATTTCAAAAGAGGGTTACTGATGATCTAATTCAGTTTTAGAGGAAAACTGAGAAAAGGGGTAATATAAACTTGTTAATCTTACATTTCTTGAATTTGAATTAAAATCATTAAATTTATACAACTAAAAAAAACCTTAATTGCCCAAAAAGGGGTCCACTTCTCCACTAAGTGTGTTTTCCCTTTTTTATGTTTTTCCTTCCTGAATCCTTTTTCTGTACAGATTTCCCTCAAATTCCTTCATTTTTTTTCCTGATCATTTCAGAGGTTTCCTAAGGAGGCACCTGCTTTACAACGGGTGGATCTCCCAAAGGACTTCTCAGGAGCAAACACCAAAAAACCGAGAAAAAACCAAAACACAAACCCATTCCTAAAAAAAAGAAAAACAATGGTTTTCTTTTTTGGGAATAAAATAAAACAAAAAAAAGGTTCAATAAACAAATTTCTTGTGGGAAACAAAACTATTTTGCAAAAAAAAATTTTTGATAGATTCATGCCTTTATACGATCTAGTAGTTTTATATTTTATACATTATATTATATTTATGAAACATCTTTTTGATGATATATTTTCTATTAAAATTCAATAACATTTTACTCCTTGAAGGGGTTTTTAAACCTCAATAATAACAGAGAGACATTGAATGGACCCAAAGTCCCACGTTCACCCACTAGCTCTTTCGGCATCTACCGGGCACTTGTTTCGTTTTCTCCCCTCTCTCTGGTTTGACTCTAATATCGGGGTTTGATTTGTATATTTTTAAACATTTAAATCTACCAGATCCATATATTAAAAAGCAATTGTTTCGTCTTAAAACATACATAATACCGAATTTAAAAATTTCCCCTCCAGAAACAAAATAAATACATACGGGTTTTCATTAAAAATTTCCCTTTTTTTATAACCTTAAATAATAAGCAACATAAAATAAACTGCGTACCCTCTAATTAAAGAGAACCCTTTTGGGGGGAAAACAAAAAAACTGAACTTTGTAGGGTGACTCGATATTTCCCTTTTTTTTTTATCTTATGTAATAAGAAAGTATATACCCTTACAAAAATAGAAAAATAAAGTATCATCTTTAAGAAAATAAAATATCATCTTTCTAAATAATTACTTAGTACTAATTATTTACCATAAAGCAAATTAAAATGAGTATACAAAATTTAACATAAGTAAAGACCAAGTAAGGAGGTATAAAAAGGGTGGTCCCCGACGAATTTTTTGGGGTCATTCTTACTTCATGCTTAGCGCCATTACACCCTTTGGGGTTAGGGGAGACCAAAAATTCGTCGAACCGAGATGGGAAAAAAATTAATCCATTTCACAAGTTACACCATTATCAAGTTTCACAATTCAAATTTAGTCATATCAATATCAAAATAAAGTTTTGTCCGCTCCTGTTCTGTGTTTTCAAAATTGTTACACATTCTCATGCTCGAGAGGGTAGACAATCACTAGATTGTATAAAAATTCCTAAAATTTTGTATCGTACTATCAGACAATACTGGGTCACTCTACCAAAATACGCCAAGGATCTAATCTTTACACTTTGACAGGCCCTATCGTTGCAGGAAATCACATCAACCCCCCCACCCCTATAGAGAATCAGAGGATTTTTAAATTTTTTTCAAACCTTGCACCGATTGCACATGAAATATTAATACTTAGCCAATGCTCAACTGGGTTTACATTTAGCCTATCCAACTGGTGGGGACCTTAGGTAGACGCTTATTTTTACAACCCTTAACCAAATTCCCATCAATTTGTTCTATGAAATGAATATATCTAAAAACTCAAGTATACAAGTCAACAAAAAATAAAGTCAGACTAACATTCATACGAAATTTTCCCGATCTCTATATCCCGGGGTCCTCATCACCCATTTATAAGGAAAAACAATCATCTCAAACCTAAAAATTACTCTACTAACTCTAAAACTAGGATTCGTCAAAGTCACATCCTATCCTGGCCAAAGGGATAGGTTTCGTCAAAATCTTCATTCTAAATATCACAATCTGGTAGGGATAATAATTTTACATCTGCGGCTTAATATTTAGCCCAAATTAGCACCACACAAAATAACAAAATTCTGTACCTACAACTTGTCTTTAAACATTCCTGTTGGTTCTGTAATTAACCTATTCATTACAAATCTCCTATATTAACAAAAAATAATCTTCAAACTCTTTGGGGGGTCGTCTAAAATCTTTTCATCTGTAAGTATTTTACGTCTTTCCCTCTGCTTAGATACTTCTCTTTTAATTTTTTTTTTAGTATCTCTTCTCTTTTCTCCCTTTTTTTATCTCTTTATTCCTTTGATTTAAAAATTAAGTTTAATTTAATCACTTCTTCTGTAAAGCACATTTCTGTCACGCATCTTTCTTCCTTTCCCTTTTCACTACACTGTTTTCCCCCATGCAGATTCTCAGAACTCATTTTTTACAAAAAAAACTCAACTTAAAAAATTTCAAACAATGTTTTCTACTATCTTTTCTTCAGTACATTAGACTGAAAAAATTCTGATCATACCCACATTAGCTGCCACCCTAGTATTGTGCCCCCTTTTCCCCTCTATGGGAAAACCATATTTCCCTTCTACTGGAAAAACCCCTCGGGTTTATCTAGAGGGGGCACAAATTTAAATTTAAAGTCAAATGTGAGCTCTCCTTATCATTACCCCAGCAACCTTGATGAACCACACTATAAAATTAAAAATCTAAGAGGGGGTTCTGATGTCTAATTTTAGTCTTAGAGGTAACTGAGAGAAGGTAAATTTAAACAATTGTTAAACTTACATTTCTTGATATATTGAATTTAAACCATTAAACTTATACAACTAAAAAAAACCCAATTTACAAGAGTCCACTTTCCACTAATGTGTGTATTCCCTTTTTTTATGTCTTCCTTCCGAATCCTTTGTCTGTACGACTTTCCCCAAATTTTTCATTTTTTTCTTTCCGTATCAGTTCGAGGATTCCAAGGGTGGCACCTGCTTTACAATCTGGGGGACTCTCCCAAAGGGCTTTTCAGGAGCAAAAACCACAAAACCGAGCAAAAACACAAAAACCAAAAACCCCTTCCTAAAAAAAAAAGAAACAATGGTTCTATTTTAGGAATGATAAAACAAAAAAAAAGGGTTTAATTAAAAATTTCTTTTAGGAACTAACTACTTTGAAAAACAAACAAATTGCATGATTTTATGCCCTTATTTAAAAGATTTGAGTAGTTTTATATTTTTACATTATATTATATTTTTGAAACACTCATTTTAATAGATATATTATTCTATTATAAAATTCAATAACACTTACCCTTTAATGGGGTTTTAAATCCTCAAAAATACAAGAACATCTGAATGGTAAACCAAGTGCCACGTGTCAGCCACTAGCTCTTTCGAGCTTTCCAGGCATTTTTTCGTTTCTCTCTCTCTCTCTGGTTATAATCAAAATTCAGGGTTTAGCATTGAAATTTTTAAAACCTTTTAACATCAAACTCGACACATATATTACAAGCATATTTTTTGGGTCTTAATCATACATACATAATACCGGAACTTAAATAAATTCCCCAGAAAAAAAAATAAATACATACTGGTTTCTTCTTAAAATATCCTTTATAAAAACCTTAATAAATAAAAAAGTAAAATTTAAAAAACTGCGTCCCCTTTAAATTTAAAAGGAGAATGTTTGGGGGGGAAAAACAAAAAAAACTGAATTTTTGTGGGGTTGACTCGCAATTTACACTTTTTTCTTTATCTTAGTGTAATAATGTAAACGAAATATGCACCTGATAAAAAAATAGTAAAAAAAGTATCACCCTTTCTAAAAAATTTTTAAAAATTTAAAATTTTTTTCAAAATAATTTTTTAAAAGTCCAAATTATCTTACCAGCAAAAAGACAAATTTAAAAATGGGGTATACAAAATTAAACAAAAAATGAGTAAAGCCCAAAGTAAGTGAGGAAATAAAAAGGGGTGGTCACAGACGAATTTTGGATCTTTTCCCTTCCTTCAGGGATTTTAGCGCTCATTACAGGCCGCTGTACCTCCTCACGCAGGTTATGTACCGTTGACCTTATGTGTGGGAAAGGTACAAACCCCGCTTTCCCGGGTACCCCGTCAAAACCCGAATGTATTATAGGTTAGTTTTCCCTTCGCGTGGTTTAGGTGGGTTTATGTAAGGGGTTTTTTCCCGAGTTTGTTGTGGCGCCCCGGGTACTGTCATTTTGTGTAGTGGAGCGTTTTCCCGTGTCGTTTTCTTCCCGTCTGTGTTTTAATGTTTAACGTTTTTTTTTTAACCGTTTCATGTGTTTTTCCCTTTTTTTCCCGTTCATGTGTTTTTTTTTTTTGTTTTCCCCGTTTCATGTTTTTTTCCCGGTTTTACCGTTTCTGTTTTTTTCTTTTTACCTTTTCAGTTTTTTTCTGTTTTCCCGTTTCATGTTTTTTTTCTGTTTTAAACCGTTTCATGTGTTTTTTTTTTACTGTTTCATGTTTTTTTTCTGTTTTAAGTTTCATGTGTTTTACTTTTACTTATGTCCCAACGTGTTATCGTTACGTGCCAGTGTTTCCCCCTTTTTTAGTTTTTTTTGCTGGGACTTGGTAAAAAAAACCTGAAATTTCGAGGGTGGGTTTGCATGACCCCTAAAGTACTGATAAAGCCTCCAGAGAAAAAACACCAGACTCCCTGATCTTTGGGAAAAACATTCAGTTCTCGTGGTGGCAGGGGGGAATTTTTATAGTTTATTTAAAAAAACCTAATTTAGAAAAAAATGATTTGCTTTTTTGAGTAGGGGAAAGCACTAAAAGTAAAAACAAATAATGGGGGCAGGGGTGGGTTTTAGTGAAAACCGGGTTTAATTCACAAATTCCCGAACCTTTATTAGTACACACCCGTTGAATTATTAGAATTTTATGGCCCGTAGCGGGCCCAAAGGTTTTTTTTTGGGTCAACGCATACACACCTTTTTGACCGTCGTTACTGAAAACCCCTGTTAAAAAAGTATTTAAATTATTGAAACGTCTATTGTCTGGGGTGTACTTGTCCCGCCCTTCCAGTAACTGAAAAGGTGTCCCAGCGCATCACAATTGGTGCATTTTGTGTATTTGTTGTACGATTTTTTTGTATTGTGTTTTTTTTTTGGGGGGAAACCCCAAACGTTCCGTGTGAAAAACGAAAAAGCGATGTATTTGTTTCAAAACGTAAATGTGTTAATGAAAAGTGTTTTTCATTGCTGGGTTTTTAATCGCAAATGCCGCGTCACCTCTGCGTCGAAAAAAGTGCGTAAAAGTGTAACTTGTGTTCCGCGTTTAAATTTTTAGTAATCGGGTGTTTTTGCCCTTTTGACGAAAGCGGGCATGCCTTTAAACGTAAGGGAAAAACCTAAAAAGATCCCAAATAGTGACTTGTCGACATGGATGCGAGTAAACGCCATAAAAAAGGTGTTAGTGATGAGATTGGTGCGTCGGCTGAGGGTCTGGCGGGGACCGCCAGAAGAGTACGGTTTATGGATGATGCTGGGGGGCGCGTGTGGAAACGCGGCCCGTGCTTTGGGGTGCAAAAATTTGGGTGTATAAAGTAGTGTTCGAAACACTGGGTTTGCGGGGGACTGTATGAGCGTTTGCTCGAAGGATTGAAAGAGAGCGGAGGAGTATGAGAGATTTGCTTTCAGGTGTAAAGAAGCGGGAAAGGGATAAGAAGCGTATGAGGGAAATAAAAGAACTGAAAGAAATGGGGGATCCCCCAAAAACCGAAAACTACCCCCTTTTTTGGGAAGCCAGGGGACCCCTATTAACAGGGGAAAGAAATTGTCAAGGGGGCCCTTAAATTTAAAAGAGAAAGAAATCGGGCAGGGGGACGATACGGTCGCCCTTTTGACCCAAAATTGTACCCCGTACGAACGTCAATTCCAAACCCGTAATGGCCCGTCCGAGGGTCCTGCTCCCTTATCCGGGGTTCCTCGCAAAGGTCAAGGCGATCGGGATGCCATCCCGATTTCAAAAGCCCTTTCCGAGCAGTACACCCCTGGGCGCAGAGCCCAGGAGCGGGAAAGACGGGGGGGCTGCGTCGACTCGAGCTCGTTACGCCCAAATGACGCGGAAACACTAGAATCAGATTACCCCAAACCCGTATTGAAAAGGGTATGCGGTTTTAATAAATCAATTCCCGGCATTTGAGGTGTCTTTTTTTGGCCCGAAATTTTAAGTTTTTGTTGCGGCAAAATTTTCGTGGCCCCCGTAATAGTTCGGATTTTTTAAAAATTTGAAAGGGGAAAAACCTTGAAACGTGGCAAAACCCCACAGGTTTTTCCCTTCCCCGAAATCAAAAGGGTTTGTGTACTTGGGATGAGGAATACTAAATTTAAATTAGGAATCCAGTCGTTTTAAATAAAGGCGTTTTTTTCTTAGCGGGCTCCCGTCAGTTTGGTCCAACCAAAAAAATTTTTTAGAAAGGGGGGGTGCGGGGACTTGCCAGGGGAAACGGTTTGTTGCAAAAGCCAAAAATTTGGGTTCATGTCCAAGGCGGCCGCCTACTTCCGTGAAACCCCGCCCGCCCGATTCCTGTCGCGCAAACCATTTTACTGAAGCATCTGTCCCAAATATTGTTTTTACCACCGGCGTGGGGTCTTTTTCGACAGTAATTTGCCCGGGAAAAAAACCACCGGGCCCGCTTTTTTGTTTGGAAATGTCGTCGCCACGACCCCCGTGGGTTTTGAATCCCCCCTTTTTAAAGGGGCCGGGGAGTCGAAGCCCGCTTTTTACCTGGCCAAACCGAGGGAAGGGGCAGTCCTTTTCCGACCACCCGGCCGAAATCGGGGGGGAATCGTGGTAGAAACGGAAAAGGTTTTTTCACCGGCCGTTCCTATTGAAAACCTTAGTATTGGTGGGGGGGTCTGCAATGCTTTTTTGGGAACACAGGTAGTGCTGCTTTAAATCATTAAAAAATTCCCAGTCAGGGAGGTAAATAAAACGTAATGCCCGGGTGCGCGCAGGGCACGTAAATATTTTGGTGTCCCCGGGGCATTGCTGGCCCATCTAGAGGAGAGGGACCTGAACGTCAGTGTCCTCCCCCGCGTCTGCGTCGGTTTTAGATTTATCGTGACAAGCTCGGGGTCCTTTTTCCCAGGTGAGTCCTGTTAGGCGTCGTTTTTTCTTAAAAGGGTTTTTCGTTCTCCCCCCTTGTCACGCCCAAAACCCTAGCGAGCGAGTCTTTTTTACGTCTCGACGACAAAACGCCTACCCGATCCCTTTTCCGGACGCTCCTTCTCTACGCGTCGTCGTAATTAACGGGGCAGAAATACCCAAAACCAAAAATCTTGAGGGCAAGCGGGACTTTAAAAAACCCCCCCGGGGATCCCATTGAAAGAGTGAAGCGAAAAGGGACAAAAAAAACCCCCTTTCCACCCAGTCTGGCAGATTTGTCTTAGCCTCTTTGAAACATTTTACAAATTTCCCCGGGCAGGGGACTTTGCTAATTAGCGGAAAACATAGACTCTATACTCGTGCCCCGCTCAAATCGTGAGAGCTACAGGTAAGCCCCATCACTTTTTGGGGGCATTTAACGTAACTGAACAAATCGAAAGCCCTGCTTTGGGGGGCAGCTTTTTGCCCCAAAAGTAAGGTCATTGATCCCAGAAGTGGAATCGCCCCCTTGCTACCGTAAAAAAACTTTTTAAATAAACGAGCAACTTCCGGATTCTCCTGTTGCCTTACCTTCGTTAGATCACCTGCCCCCCGCTCAAAAAAGGGGAAAATTAAAGGGCTTTGTTCCCTCTCTCAAAAGCCCCGTGTTTGGCGGAAGGAAAATTGATTGGGTTTGTCTTTCCCCCGGCTTTATATCTTATACCCCCCACAGGTGCGCCGCGCCCACAGTAACCGCAGGGGGGCTCCCACAGTCCGCAAAACAGGTGATCAAGGAAGAGTGCAGGAAGTTTCCCTCGAGAGCAAGGGATTTAGCCGTCGACATCCTTTGGATGTTCCCCATTGTCCTAGAAAAAGAAAAAGGAAAACTCTGAAACTTTTTTGCTAAATTTTCCCCGGGCTTTTTAAACTCCGTTACGACCTCAGATTCTCCCCGTTCCCCGCGAAATGGGGGAAATTTAATTGACGAGTTGGGAAAAGAAACAGGGTATTTTCTTTTCTGGATGCGCGATTCCCGTCCCTTTTTGATCGGGGCTGAATCCGCCCGTAGCCCCAAGGGCCCCGCCTTTTCAGATGGCACAAAATTGTGGAAATTTTGGGCGAATGCCGAAAGGGGGCTGAAGAAAAAGCGGGTGCGCCCGAAATCAGCGCATGTTTAACTTGTCCTCCCCCCAGTCT
The DNA here is from genome assembly GCF_015228065.2 of Penaeus monodon. NCBI lineage: Eukaryota > Metazoa > Arthropoda > Malacostraca > Decapoda > Penaeidae > Penaeus > Penaeus monodon. The sequence goes on from NC_051394.1 coordinate 38,420,447, forward strand.
TGTTACGTCAAAAATTTTAAAGCCTACCTTGACTTTCGTGTTGTTTTTTCCCCAAATTTTTTGTGAAAAAAGGGAAAGAGTCTTAAACGAGCCCTTTAAAGATTCTGGAAAAGCTGGTTTTAAAAATGAACTGAATAAAGGCCATTTTCCCCGGGGGTAAATAAGCTAAAGTTTTTTGGGCCCTTCGTCTTACGGGTGAAAAGGGTCCCCCCCCCCCCCCCCCCCGAAAAAGGTGACGGCCATCTGGGAAATAGCCCCCCAACCTGTAACGTTAAGGAGGTAAGGGAAAGGTTTTTAGGTGGGGGAGGGGGTTTTTCGGGCGTCACGTCCCCCAGTTATCCACGATCGGGGCGCCGGGGACCTCAAAAAGGGCGTAAGGACTACCTTTTACGTGGGGAGAAGAACAAAAATTGAGCTTTTCCCAAGGGGTAAAGCAAGCTTTAATTTCTGCTCCGATATTACGCGGGCCCCCTTTTTGACTTCCCTTTTTGGGGACAAAACGGATGGTCTAAAGTACGATCGGCGTGTTTTTGGATGCACGCAAAAAAGGGGAAAAAAACCGGGGGGCATTTAAGGTATTTTGCCGAAAACTAAAGGGGGGACCCGAGGTTATTTACTCTGCAGCTGAGCCGGGGGCCCTTTGCAATATTTGAAGGGTCAGGGCATTTAACGCATACGTTTCAAAGGAGCCCTTTCGGGGTTTTTCACCGTCACCGTTGTGCTAACGTACATTTTAAAAAGCGCCCTACACGCTCAGCAAGAAGCCCACTTTGGGAGTCACAAAAATAGCGTTGTACAATTGCAAGGTCGTAAAAAGCCGGGTGCCCCCACATCACTTGCCCGACATTGTTTTCAAAAAGCCTTGCATATTGTTTTGGGCCCGCCGTAAACCAGGAACATTTTTTAAACCCATGAAATTAAGAGACCCCCGTGTAGGGATTTAAATCGATTTCCCTGGAAGGTCAAAGGGTACCCCGAGCAAGATCCCGGGCTGCTCTAGAAGATTTTCGACCCTAAAAAGATGGAGTATTTTTCCCATATCCGCGATCTTCCTTTCGGGTCTCGTGAGCCAGCTTGCCCTTCCCCCTAAGTCAGATCTGCTGCAATGAAGAATCGTACATAATAGAAAGTAGGGCAGGTTTTCCCCCGGGGGTATTTCGCACCTTCCAGCGTCAAAAAGATTTTTTTGGGTTTCCCCAAATTTTCTTTATCATTTTGCAAAAAGTATGCCCCAAATTTTGTCCGACGTGCCAGAAAAGTAAAGTTTGTTTTGAGGGGACGTGCATCCCCCGCCGCGAGCCACTTTGCAACACAGCCGTTTGAGAGGGTTTCTTTTCGAATTGTTGACCTTCCCCCTTTGCACAAAACGGAGACAGATATGTGATGACGTTTAGTAAAACAAAACTTACCAGATTAATCCATTGGTCCCTTGCTCACAAAGGTGCACACCCCATCGGGGACGCTTTTGATAAGTCATTTCACGACCCTCTTTGGCCCCCCCAGACATTTTAATATCGGGAAAAGGGGACGAATTTACCGGCGATTTTTTAGGGGGTTTGTGGGCTGATGGGAACAAGACGAGGTATACCCCCCCATATAACACGGCTTTCTAATGGGGGGTTTTAAAAAAGGTTTGGAAAACCGCGTAATTAAGGATTGTCTGCCCAGCTTTATGCGAAGATTCCCCTAACACCTGGAATCCCGCCTTGTTTTACGGCGTCTACCCTTTTGAACACCGCTTTCCCATATTTTCCGTTAACAATCGGGCCCCTCTACTCCTCACGGGCCGGCTTTTGTACCTTTGCGTGGGCCATGACAATCAAAAAAAAAACTCGCGATGGTGGGGATGGGGAAACGCCAGGGGGAAACTTAATCGCCGCTCGGGGACGCCGGGGGTGACAGGTACGAAAAAGGGAAAGGGAAAAGAAAATAGGGGAAGGAGTAGTTTCCGAGGCCCCAGAATTGACAAAAGGTCCCGCTAGTTTAACGCAAGAGCCCAACCAATTCATAGTACAGGCTGGCATCCAGATGGTTGGTCCACTGGGGATAATTAAGAAATTGGGCCCTGTATTATGTGGTAAAAAGATGCCCGCCAGTTTAAGGGAAATACAGGGTACACCGTAATCAAATTATACCCTTTAAAGTAAAAATGAGTTTCATTGATGATGCCGGTTTGGGGCTGACCCTGATCCAGAAAACCCGCTAAATGTATTTTTTCGGCCTTTTTTAAGGTCGCATGAATTTTTGCAGCACCCTTAGTTTAGAAAAGGTTTTGGGATTTATGGGGCCCGTATGGTGTTTTATTAACTGTGTATGTAACTTTTTTTGTGCCTATTTGCTTCTGCACATTTTTCTTTTAAAACTTTTACTGTTTATTTTTTCAATTTTTACTGTGTTATGTTTTTTTGTTTATTGTGTGATTGCAAAAGTTTTATATATTTTTAGTGCTTTTATGAAAGTTTTACTGTTACTTGTCGCCGCACGATAAAAACGCTTGGTGCGGGTTTTGCTTTGGTAAAAGGTTGTGGGAGTATCGGGGAGTTTTATGGAAATCCGGGTAGAGCACGGTTTGGGGGCTTTAAAACCTTAATGCCGGGAAATTTTTTCCCCCAGACCCTTTGGGCAGTAGGGCCAGTCTGCATGCAATTGCTTGACCCCCTATGCCGTTCCCTGTTTTGATGTGGGTGAAACTGTACGCCCTCCGCTTACTGAGCTCCGTTGGGAAACCCACCCCGTTCGCTCCTGTTCACCAATCCCCCAGGGAAGCGTATGCCTGGGTGTCCGTATTTGTCCCCAGGGGGGACCTTTATAAGCACGGGGGATGTGGCCCTTCTTGCTGTTCCTGGATCTTTATCATGAAATCTTCTGTTCACACCCAAACGAAACCCGCCTTGCCGGCGGGGGGGGCTTGAGGTCCCAATGATCTGGTGAGCCGGACCAGAGGGCTCCCCTTTTACTGGGGGGGTCACATGAGGGATGAGACAAAATGGTTTTGGGTGCACCAAGACCTATGAGGGGGGATGGTGTCCCCCCCCCTGGTTATTCCATCTTGGACCAGGGAGAACTCTCCCCACGTTTTTTTTGCCATGGGGGCAATCCCGTATTACCAGGAGAAGGAGTCCTGGAGGTTGAGCGATGCTGCACGCTGCGCCCTGCAGCAAAGCAAAAACACCTTTTTGGTCCTTTACTCGGGTTAAAACCGGGGGCTTGAAAAAGGCCCGGGAAATAAATTCGGCGGGGTCAAAATAGGGCTAGGGTAAGCAGGCACTATTTTTTTTGGGAAAGGCGAATAGGTCCCGCGATTTCCCATCAAAACCCGAAATAGTGGTTTTCGTTATTTTCCTCATTCCCCTGGGGCTTTTTGGGAGATTTAAACCCCAACTATAGTTCCCCCTTTTTGGCCTCCATGGTGGGTGGGGGGGGGGGGTGGGAAATGAAGAATTCAAATTTGTATGAGTAATAAAAATTTTTAAAAAAGATCTAGCTCTCCCCGGGAACACCTCCCGAAAACCCCTGGGACTTTCTTTTGGGGAAAATCACATGTTGTCACTCTGGAACCTTTCCAGCTTCCAAAGGGCAAAAAATGGGAATCGTAAGGGTTTTCCCGGGCTCCCAAACCAGGTAAGAAGGGGAAAAGTCCTTTTATTCCACTAAGGAGATTTTAAATTTGGTAAAATAAAAAGCTTTTTAAATTGCAAGAAACCTAGTAGTGAAGCCATTGATGGTGTATCAATCATGGATTTTGGCATTTTTGAGGTTTAAATGGGAAAAAATATTTAAAGTATGTCAAGGGTAACCCCTCGCATCCCCCCACACCCGGATGGTAGCCGGATATTTTGCATTTCCCGTCACCAACAAAGAGTGACCATCTGCGTGCGATATGCAACATTCCTGGGGCCAAGTTTCATGCTCTCCTCAAAAAACCCTCATTGAAAAGGGAATTGTTTTTTCCCGAGCCCTTGATGGGGTATTTGGGAGAAAACTGTTAGGGGAAATTTAGATTTTTTTAAATTTTAGGGGCGTAAAATTTTTAGGAAAAAATTGAGGGTTTTGGGAACAGTCGACACCAGCTCTTCTTCAAATTTTTTAAACAATTGCCCTTCCAGAATGGGTTTTTAATTTAGCGGGTACCACCTAAAAGGTAAAGCCTTATGGCCCAACCCTATCCCGGTGCTTCTATGCCAAGGTTAGGGGCATGGGGGCCAACTCTTGCCTTTTTTAAAGAAAAGGGAAAACCCAAAAGAGTATATGTAAATTTGGGTAAACGGGTCATCAGGAGATGAAAAACGCCCCAGGCCCAAATTGCTGTTACCACTGAAAAAAAAAGCTCATAAAGCTTCTTCATAGAAAGTAAAAGGTACAAATTTAAAAAGGGGAATTTGGGAAATAAGGGGGAAGGAAAAAATTTTTAGTTTTCCAGAGGAAAAGCGATGTCCCCCGTGGGGCTTTTTGCACAGCCGGGGTATTTTTTCCTTTGCTTGGGTTTCTAGCCCACCCTTTTCCTTCCCCCCCCCAAACCCCTTGCCCTCCAATGCTTCTTACAGCACACACTCTGCCACTTTTTCAAAACCCCTCAGTCCAAATTGCTGACACTCCCCTCGGGTGAGTTTTTCCACCAGAAACGTATTTGGAGTGAGGGGTTATTGGGGAGATTTCCCCCAAAAGTAAGGTCTTAGGAGCCATCTTTTAAAGGCCCTCCAGAGGCCTAAACGGGGACAGCTCAGCTGCCACCACATCCACGGGGAGCCTCGCGGCTAGGCAGAATGCCCCTGAAGAAAAAGGTCGGGCCCCGCCCTTTCCCCAGGAAAAGGGAATCCAAACCCCTTTCCAAAAGCTCCAGCTCCCAAACAACACCACAGGGGCCTTTTTTTTTTTTTGGGTTTGGGTAGACAGAATGCCCCTAAAGGGCAAAGCTCAGGCCCCACCCTTTTCCCTGGGCCAAAGAAATCCTAAAACCTGCCCAAAGGGGAAAACCCTGTGGAAACTAGTTCCACAAGTAAACAAATATTAAAAAGGTAATCCCAGGACCTGGAAGGGGACAGCCTAAAAATGTGAGGAAAAACCCTTGACCAAAATTTGCGGGGGCCAAACCCTTATGAAAAATTTAATCTAAAAAACCCGGGAAAACCCAACCCAAAGGAACTGTCGGGGAATTCATGCAAAAGGGGAAGAACTGCAACATTGATAGTTCATGGAACCCAGTTTGTGAAATTCCTCCCCAAAGAAAAAAATTATGCCCCAGGGAAAACGCCCCATTTTCCTGGAGGTTTCCCAAGTTAAAGCCCATTAGGGAAACCTTTTGACAAGGGAAACCTTTCATGGGGGAGTACAGAAAAAATGGGTATGTCAAGATATTCCCTTCCAGGCCATCCACCTGCGGGGAAAAACACGCAGGTAAAGGGCTGGGAAATAGGCTTGACACGACCTTACACTGTTGAAATCCATCAAACCTTCCCTCCACATAATCTAAAACTTAAGGGATTTGGAAATTATTTGGGGCCCTTCCCAAACATCCATTTCTATCTTGGGAGTTTCAATGGTTGGCATCACCTCGGGGGAGACACTTTGTGAAACCCCTCGGGGGGGCCCTTTGGAGTCCTTTTTCTTAAGGGGAGATCCCAATTTTACGGGAACAATGACATTTCCACACTTTCCAAATTAAAAACGGGGACATTCTCCAATAAAAGACCTATCAAAAACCCTCACCTGATTCAAAATTTGAATTTCCCATTTGGCAGGTCAGGAAATTTTGCATGGAAGTGCCCCCCCCCATTTTTTTTTTTTCCCAAAAATTTGGGGGAAAAAAGGTGAATGGTTTCCACCCAAGGAGTGCGAGTTTGGCGACTTGAAAAAATGCGGAGCTTGAATTTTTTTAGATCAATGCGTATTGAAGGATCTGGGGAATGTTTCCAGTGTATTCAAGAGCTGTTAATCACCCCCTATCACGAATTAAACCTTGCTCCCGGAGGCTAGAGGGACGTCGTGGGACGTATGTCCCCCTCGATTAACTCGGGGGACCCCCTTACCCTGGGTAGGGGACAAGTTGGTAAGATCTTTGGGAAAGAGCATATCCATGCAAAACCTGTTCTGAAGAAAAAAAGGATGGCAAAATCATCACAGATAAAAAGATTTTGAAAATGACTAGCTAAATCCATGGCAGATTCCCTTTCTGGAACATTTTAAACACAGCTCGTTTCCCACTTTTCGGGCGGAAAAAAGAACAACACCCAGTGTCGTTTTTTTTCAGTGGGGACTGCAGCAGAATTTCCACACAACTTCCCAAATTTTTTGCGCAAGGAAGGGGACTCTCCCTTTCAGCTCTGCCGTAAAAATCCCTGGAAAAGTTTGTTTCCGAAACCCAGGAAATTACAGCCCAAATTTTCCCCTCCCCGGGCGCATCTCCCAAGCTGAGGGAAAAAAAGGGGGGCCTTCGGGGTTACATGGTTTGCGGGAAAAAAAAAAAACATGTTGACCCATATCAATAGGGGTTTAAAAAAAATTAAGATCCCCCAACAGTTTCACTTGTGGGGAGGGAAATTTGTTTAAAAAGGGAAATTTCCTTTGCACAATGAAGTCACTGTTTAGCAGTCTTCTTTGACCTTGAAAAGGTTTTCGATACTATTTGGGAAAGGCATGGTTTAACTCATGAAGCTGTTGACTTTGGGTTTTAAAGAGGAGCATTACCTATTTTCATAAAAAAGTTTCCCTTTGCTGACAGGAAGTTTAGATTTTGGGGTTGAAAACATTTTCTCTAACCTGGAAAAAATCAGTGGAAGAGGTCCCACAAGGGAGTGTTTAAGTGTAAAACCCTGTTTGCCATTGCTAAAAATGAATCATAAAGGTTGTTCCAAGTGCTGTCTCTTTTTGGGGATGACTTTACACTTTTGGGCGTCGGAGGAAGCTTACAGGATGTGCAAAAGGGCCATGCCCGACTTCAAAAATCAGGTTGTACAGTGGGCAACCCAAAGGGTTCAAAATTTTTTCAAAACAAGACCATGGGGTATACATTTCCACAAACCCAAGAAAAATTCCATCCTTTCCTCTATTTTTTGGGAAACAAAAAACCCCCTGCAATTTGTCCCAAAAGGTGAAGTACTTGGGTCCCAATTTTTTACTCAAGACTTACATGGGGCCCCACATCAAACAGTTAAAAGTTTAAGGGTACAAAAACACTTGGAATTTTTCGGGGGTTTTTTTACAAATTTTTCTTGGGGTGGGAGACCGCCAAAAAATGGAAAACTTATTTTATCTGCAAAATCCCACTGTTCTCTGGGTGTTGGAACCCCGGTTCATAATGAAGCCCCTCGAATCTGTGCTGGGGCTTTCAGGTCCCTTTAAAATGTGGGGGTCCCTGTATTTTTAGGTGGAGGGAAACCCCCTCTTTTATTACAAAAGGGACTACATGAACCTAATTTTTCTACACGAGGCTACAAAAGGGTTCCGGGGTCTTCTTAAAATCCCGATTGTTTTCAAAAACCCCTTGAGGGTAGCCGATCCTATGGGAGGGGAATGGGGGAATCTTGTAGAGAAAATTAATTTAAGTCTAAAGAAGGTTTTGGCTGTTGGAATTCCCCCAAATTTCCCCCTTGGGGTGATCAAATCGAGCTGGGTTTGGTCGGAATTGGGAAAAGGGGAGAGATGTTTAAGCAGAAATCAGAGAGAGGGTTTTCAGCCCCATTTCAAGTACCAAGGGTCGGACGCAATATATACAGGGTGGTTTAAAACTGAAAATTTGGGGGGCTTTGCAGCAGTGAGCCGAAGGAAGACTGCTCGGCCCGTCCCTTTTTCAGCAGCCACGATCTTCACTGCAAAGTTAATGCCTCCTTGGAGCCCGTTTTAAAATGACTAGAGATCTATGAACCATTCTATTGTGATATATTGTGACTCCCCCGTGTGCCTTGCAAGCCCAAACAAAGCTTATACTCATCACATCCAAAGTGAGGGGGGTTCAAAAATTGGGTTTCACTGATGTCAACAAATTAAAAAAATAACTCTGTGTTTTGGGGGCCAAACCCCATTTGGTTTTTTTTTTTGGGGGGGGAATTTAGCGAGCCCGACAGAATGCCAAGGCAGCCCGCCAGCCTTTTGGGTGCCGTTTCCTTCCCCCCACCGCCTGAAACCCCGCATCAGGATTTTGCCCCCCCCGATAAATGGGAAAGGGAAAAATGGGGGGCTATCTCCAGAAAAAAATGCGAGAGATTAGAGATGACCTTGGCAGTTGGGGACTTTGCATCCTCCCAAACCCAAAAATTTGGAAAGGTTTTTTTTTTTTCAAAAATTTAAAAAGGCTAAGAAACGGGCACACTAGATTTACTCCTTTGGGCCCATGGGTGGGGGAAAAACAAGCACTTTGTGAGGGATGCCAAGAGCCCTTAACAAACGCCCCATGGGAGTTTGGGAAAAATGTGCAACTTTTCAGACCAAAGACGTTGTTTGTCTCCCCCATATACACTGAAAAAGTATTTGGGGGGGGGTTTTTGACATAGAGGGGCTTATTAAAATTTTCCCTTTGGGAGACTAATATTTTTTTAAAAAAATTTAATTATGCATTAAAAAGTTTTTTGCAATAATTTTTTTCCTTAGAGTAGAATTTATTTCTTTAAATTTTTAATTTTTTTATTGTTATTTATAAATATCTTTTGGATAGATTTTTAAAATTTTTTAAAAATTTTAATATTTTATTTTACAAAGGGATTCGCCGCAATGACCTTAGCGGTTGATGCGGCAGATAATTTTAAAAAATCAATCAATCAAACCCCCTGTTCTTATTTCGGGCAGAACGACCCCTCCCCCCGCTGTGCCCCCGGTTCCGCTTTTCCCCCCGTTCCCCCCCGAGGGATACTGCAGCCGCCAGAGCAGCCCCCTCTTGGGGTGGGGCCGTTTCATGTGTTAGGGGGTGGGCCACAAGGTTTCACGTCGGGCCCCGGAGGTAAATTTCCCGGGAAGCCGTCGGGAAGGGGGGGGGTTGTTAGTGGCACGGGCGCCCCACCACTTTCGCCACGCTTGCCTTCGGCACCCCCATGCCCGCAGGGTTTTTTCTTTCGAAAAGAGCGAGCGAGCGAGGGGAACTACCGAACGACCCCACCCTTTGGCCTTTTTCCCAAACGTTTGGGGAAAACCTTTCCCCTCTACCTTCAAGGGGATCTTTTTGGGCAAGCAGGGGGAAAAGAGACGCCCGATTTTTTTTGGGGGAGGCGGTTGACAGCACTTGGCTTCCTCACCCGCCGGGGCCCCTTTTACCTCCTCACGCAGGTTATGTACCGTTGACCTGTATGTGCTCGCAAGTACGACCTCCGCACCGGTACTCTGTCACAACCGAATGTATTATAGGTTTTTTTTCCCCTTTGCGTAGGGGTTTTTAGCTTAGCGTAAAATGTTTGTGCCGAGTTTGATTGTCGTCCCGTACTGTCCCTGTGGTAGTGTGATTTGGTTTACTGTCGTGTCTTACCTCTGTGTTTTAATGTTTAAAAGTGTTTTTTTTTAAACCCTTTCATTTTTTTTTTCTGTTTTTAAACCCTTTCATGTGTTTTTTTTTTTTTTTACCTTTCATGTGTTTTTCTGTTTTTCCCTTTTTTTTTTTTTTTTTTATTTTGTTTTTTTTTTTACCTTTTTATTATTTTTCTTTTTCTTTTTGTGCCCCCGTGTTCCCGTTTTCGTGCCACGTGTTTGTCCCTTTTTTGTATTTTTTTCTCGACTTGCGTAAATAAACCTAATAATTCGACGGGGGGTTTGCATGATCCCTCAAGTTTCTGATAAAGTCTCCCCGGAGCACAACACCAGACTCCCTGTCGTCGAGACATTCCCCCCCTCGTGGGGGGCAGCGGAATTTTTAGATAATTAAAACCATAAATTTTTAGTTTCCCAAAAAGATTTGGTTTTGAGGGATTGGAAGTCACTACAAGAGAATGTGTGCCGGAGGGGTGTTAGGGGGCAGGGCCCCCATTAACCCCCCTCGGGCCCAGTCACGGCAACTTGGATTGTGGAGTAAATTTTGTGTCGTTAACTGTGTGCGGTTCCTGCTCTTTCCTAATTTTTATGGTGGGCATAAACGAAAACCGTGTTTGTTTTTCATCATAAATGAAAATTTGGGTCCGAAAAGGGCGCATTCTAGATCTTCGTAAAAATGAAATTTGGCTCGCATTTCCGAAAAAATCCATTCTTTGATCTTCGTAAATATGAAGTTTTGGGTCGCATTTCCGAAAAGCCAGATTTCTTTCATTTTATAATTTTTCCTTTGGTTTATTTTTGGGCACTCAAATAAAAAGGGGGGGCCCCCCTCTCACATTTCATAAGCCCCTTGAGGGTCCGTTGTTGGACGTAGGCCTTTCCCCCCCTGTTCCATTCCACGATTGCTGGCTCAAAGGGTGCTCTTGGGTTTTATGTTTGGGGAGTTTTTGGGCCCCCACCCCCCCGCGCTGGCCCCCAAGCGAGTTGGCGGGGTTTAAAATGGGGCTTCGTCTGGAGCCCCCAGTTGGTTTCCTTTCCCCCACATTGTTGAACGTACTTGGGGCAGCAAAAATCATCATCGACCCCCGCGAGCCTCCCTCACCGCGGCAAAGGGGTCCATTTCCCAAAACGAGGGGGGGCCACTCTCACCCCCCCCCAACCCCCGGGTTTCCCCCCGTGTCCCCCAAGATTGTTGGCTGGAGTTGGGGGACTTAGTCTGTGGCGAGTGCGTCCATACCGGAAAGAATTATCAATTAAAGTATCTTTCTAAAAAAATATATATAAGTACTAATTATCTTACACAGCTAAAGACTAATTAAAATGAGGTATACATAAGTTAAAAAATATGCGTAAAGACCAAGTTTAAATGAGGTTTACCCAAAAGGGGGGGCATGGGGAATTTTGGGGGGCTTTTTTACTTGGTGCCTATGCTCATTAACCCCTTGGGAAACCTCGAAATTCTACCGTCCCGTAAATATTTTTCCCAATGAAATCAAAGTTTGCTTTAAAGTTTTTTGGTCCTACCAAAAACCCAAAACGACGTGGAAAGGCTATTTTCAAAAGAATACTTGCCTAAAACTATAATTAGAAACAAATTTTTTTAAATTCCCCATCATAAAAGGAAAAAATAGCTGGATTTTTTGTCTATATATATATAAAATATATATAATATTAAAAAAAAATTTTTCAATTTTTTTTAAAAAAATATATATAATATAATATTTATCATATAATAAAAATATATAAAAATTTTTATATTTTAAAATATATATATATATATATATATATAATATATATATATATATATAAAATATATATATATATAATATTAAAATTTTATATATATATACATATATATATATATTTTATATAAAATTTTTAATTATATATTATATATATATATATAAAATAAAATATAATATTATTAATATATAATTAAAATATATATATAAATTTTATATATATATATATATATAAAATTTTATATATAAAAATATAATATATTTTAAATATATATTTTACCCTTTTATAACATTAATAAGCAGTCGGAAAAGTTCCAAAGGTTTTTTGTAAAAAATAGGATCTGTGTCTGTGGCTGGGCACCACGGCGGGGAAGGACTAGTTTCAGCCGAGTCAGCACCAGCTGACACACGTGACACAGGCCGGGCTCCCCTCATGGGCATAGCCCGGGCGAGGCTACGCTTCGCATATCGGACTTATCCCTGTTGTATTTGTTATTTTCCTTTCTTCCTTTTCATACATTATAGAATTGTGATGGAGTAAGTTGTTTCATTATATATCCTTTGTCATATACAAGCCTTAACTTATTGTGGATGTAGTCATTATTGTTAAGTGTGGATTTTTCCAAAATGCTTATAGATAGCAGATAAATGTCAGTATTACACTGCGTCCATTTCAGATAACTCTAGAAGAAACATTATGGTTGAGACACCATTGAAACAAGGGGAGGTATGCCCAACATTCTTTTCCTCATTTAATTGAACATTACATTGTTGTTTTCTTTTCATTTTCTTTATGTGTACTGTAGACTATATACAACGTTTTTATTTCATGTGTATATTTGGTGTATATAAAGGATAATCATCTCGAAACTAATTTTGTTAGTGTGTGTGTGTGTGTGTGTGTGTGTGTGTTGTGTGTGGTGGGGTTTTGTGTTTCGTGTGCTAAGCATGTTTAAAGTGCCTGGTGCATTGAAGACAATCCCTTGTTATCTCCGTCCGATAAAATCCTTGACTTCAGGTTTTGAGTAATTTGAACAAACACGTCTACAATTTTAAGAGAATGTTTTTCTTTTATTACTCATTGTTTAGCTATTAATCCACACCTTTTTTTTTTACATGTACAAATTAACTTACAGGAAGATGAAAAATAAAAATATGAAATAATTCAGTAATACATAACACACGGATCTAGAGTTAAATAATAAATATCACCATTATTATCAGTATAATTATATATCACTCTCAATATTTTCCTGAAGCTTTACAATTTTTGTCATTGTACCATTGATACCATGTCCTCACCTCAAGTTATCGCTTTCTTTAAGGGTAAAACATGCTGAAGTCGACTGTTTTTCTATCAAATCTTCGTCATCACTAAGATTACTAAAGATTTTTAATCTTTAGTTATCTTTAGCGGTATATTTGACCTTTAAATGGAGTAAAGAGTGGTTGTTCATAAAACAATAGTTTCTATAGCTGGATAACTTTAATTGTGTGATACATTCAGAATACTTCATATAAAAATATGCTGTATATCATGCGCCTCATAACCATTAGTATTAAGCTAAAGAAACGTGCTTTGATGACAGCCAATGCTCTAGCCAGTCTGTCTCTGCACTAAAATTTCATATATATTTTTTTATAGACAGGGGGGGAAAGGGATGATCGTGTAAATATTTTTATGACCAAATTTTCCCTAGCTTTGCAAGTGTCAGTAAGGGTAAAAAATGGGTTAGGGGGAAATTTTTTATTATTCACAGATGTGATTTGTGAAAAGGGAAGAAAGTGAAGAAAACCCCAAAAAACAAAGGGCACAGGATTTTTATCAACACTCTCTTAGGCCTTTCCATTATGAAGTTCGGTTTGGGTTTGGGGGGGGAATTTTTGTTTTTTTACAAAAGTGTTGATATCAGTATCTTAAGGGGGGAAACCCAAAGGGAACAGTTTACGAAAAACTGAAAACACCCTTCAAACAGACACGAGGGGGAGCTCCAACCACCCTTTCCTTTTTAAATAAAAAACCTAAAAACCCTTTAATTTTTGTTGGGCCGCGCCATTTTATCCCCGTAAACATAAACCAGCATTCCCCCCATTAAAATTTAGAACAACGAAGCATATATATAATAATATATATATATATATATATATTATATATAATATATATATATTTTATATAAAATATATATGTGTGGGGTGTGTGTGTGTGTGTGTGTGTGTGTGTGTTTTGGGGGTTTGTTGTGTGTGTTTTTGAGTGAGAGAGAGATAGTTAAATTTAAAAATAAATTTTTTTCATTATAAATTTTTACTATCAATGAGGGTTTTTATTTAATATTTTAATTATTATTATTATTATGATATCAGTAAAAATAATAATTACCATTATTATTTTCATAATGATAACAGTAATAATTATCTTTATTATTATTGCTTTCATTGTCATTTCAGTCACAATTTGGCAGATTAGTGAGATCGACATATAGACGGGACAAAAAAGAGAAAAAAAATAAAGGTAAAATTTTTTCAAATTTTTAAAAAAAAAAAAAAAATAATAACAAAATGGATACAGTTCAATAAATTATAAAGAATTTCCCACATGAACATTTTTTTTACTCCCCAAAGTAATAAAAAAAATACTAGTTTCCCGTGTGGGCCTCCCGTTTTTGACGTCATGTTAAAAAATACCTTTTTAAAAGAAATTAAAAAAAAAGCCCCCAAAAAAAATTTACAATAAAATGCAAAAAAACATATGGAATGCCCCCCCTCCCCGGAAGGAGGGATTTAGGAGTCGCCTCAAAAGCATGATATGGGAAAAAACATCTATTAAAAGGGTTTGGTAGCACATTAAATTTCCCCCCCAGAGATGCGCAAAAAAAAAAGTTTGCAAAAATTTTGTAAGTAAATTTAAAACGTCACCTCGTTTTCATAAAAACTAAAAAATCTTAATCCCTGCCAAAACCCCTTTCCGTTTGTTTTCGGGAGGAGGGGGGGGGGGTTACGAGACGGGGGCTTTAAAAATCCCAAAGTAGGGGAAAACAGCCCTTTCTTTGGGTCTCCGCACTCTCCCCTACAAATTTTTTTCATTGTATTCTTCTCCCCCTTTCCTGTTCCTTCTCTTCTTCTTCCCTTTTTCTGTCCACATATCCTAATCGTTAACTATTTTTTACCCTTTTTGCCACAATACTTAATCATAATGCTGATCTTGGGGGCAAAGCCCCCAAGATCCACCCTACCTCAATATTTTGATTTTTTTAAATGTTGACGCGGCTGAAATTTTTCAATAAATAATAACATCCAATCATTGTATTACCTTTTGAGCAAAAAAATTTAAAAAATTTTTTAGCATAAAACCCCCGGGCCAAAATAGCTTTATTAAATCTTTTTCATTAAATTTGGGGGATATTAAAAGGGGGCCCGTTTCAAAAAATTCTTTACGGGAAAACCAAAACCGTTTTCCCTTTTGGGGTCGAAGGGGTTGGGCCCTGTAATATAGGGTCACTGGTACGGGGAAGTTATTGAGAAGGGGTGGGGGATGTGACACCCAGTGCCTGAGGAATTTAATCTGTTATTCAAGTCAAGAACATACACAGTGTATATACATAATAATAGATAGATAGACGCGCGCGCGCACATTAAAACACACAAAACCACCCCACACCCACACAACCACACAACCCCCACACACACACAAAAACACCAAAAAACCCCAAACCACACAACAACCCTATGCACATAAAATATCACATAACCCCAATACATACACAAAAAACACAACCCCAAAACGTTATTCATTATTTAAAAAGTTCTAACAAGGCGTTAGAATTTTGGGAAAACATTGAAAATGGGGTTGTAATAAAATTTCCCCTTTTTGTAATAATAAGTGCCTCGGGAATATTACAGTGCGAATTACTGTAAATGAAGATGACAGTAAAAAAATAGCAGTGTAGGGTGCGGTGACAGTGAATAATTTTTTATCATGTATTGCTATGATGTGCTTTATAACCCTAATGGATTTATATCTATACATAGAGAGCAATACAGATTATTTTTTTCACCCATTTACTTCATTGCTTCATTGATGCACACTTCATTCCACTCCTAAGAAACCTGGTTCCTCTGGCAATCGGCAAAGTGCAAAGTCATTCCTGATGATGTCATCCACAACATTCCCATCCTTCCCCTTAGAAATACCTTTTCCCCGGAGGGGAAAGAAAGTTACCCCTCTACGACTGAAAATTTTTTTAGAATATTTTTTATTTATTTTGTTTCAAGTGCAGGGGTTTAAGTGTTTTCATCTTATTTATAATTTTAAATAAAGTGATGATCAGTAATAATAAATATATTTTGAAGAGATGAGTAATTTTCTTTGACACAAATATTGACACAATTAGTTAATCTTTTTCTCTCTCTCTTAGAATATGAAACTACCATGATTTAGGTTCCCCCCCCAAAAAAAAGGGGAAAAAAATTTTCCCTTTCCGCGAAATAATTAGGGAAATCACCTTCAAAGGGGAAAGCGTCGGGCGTGAACGAAGCGAACCCCCCACTGGAACCCCCAGAGAAAAGTCTACGCGGCAGCTGTAAAATATAGACCCTTTTTAGAGGAAATTTTTTGTGTGTGGTTGGGGTGTGTGTGTGTGTGTGTGTGTGTGTGTGTGTGTTGTGTGTGTGTGTGTGTGTGTGTGTGTGTGTGTGTGTGCATTTGTACGGGATTAATGTCAAGATTTAGGAACCATTGCATTAAAGTTCATCTTAGGAAGGAGAAGAGAACATGACAGTCTAGATAAATTTTAAAAAAAAGAGAAAAATAATTTATTTACCCTATTTTAATAATTTTTTTGTGGGTTTTTGGGGGTTTAAATTCCCCCTTTTTGTATATCACAAAATGAGACTTTGTTAAAAAGCATTTTCTTCATTCTAGAAAAAAAGAGGAGTAGAATGACAGTGATACCACGAACCCACAACAGCTAGTACTTCTGAAGCAACAAAGGATATAATGTATAACTGAACACTCGGCCAAACTATTGACACTAAAGATAAAACTTATGGGTTCTTATTTTACTATAAACCAAAATAGTCTTGTGCGCAAAAAAAAAAAAATAATAATAATAATAAAAATAATAATAAAATAATTATAAAAAATAGATAAATAAAAAAAAAATTTTAGAAAGTTTTTGCCGGGGGCGTAAAAAAGGGAAAAGGGGAACCCTTTTAAATAAATTGGGCTTTGGGTGGAGGGGCCAAAAAAAATGGTTTTTTTTTAATTAGAAAATTTTAGGGCAATCCTGAACGGCAGGACATTTCTTAAAAAAATTTGGGCCCGAAAAGGGGTTGGTTTGGGGTCAAAATCAGATTTTTTTGACATCTATAAAAATTTTTTTTTTTTTAAAAACCCCCGTAAAAAAAAAAAGGGGGTTCCCCTTTAAAGTCCCCTGTTTTTCATGGGGAAAAAGAGGATATCTAAAATTTTGTACCCAAAAGAACGGTGGAAAAAATTTGTTCCAACCACCTTTTTCCATCGTAAACTGTTTTATAATTTCTAAAGAAGAGTCGACTTTTTTTTTTTTGGCTGGGAAAAATGGCACCCAGGTTATAGAGATCTAAATTATGAAGTATTTTGTATACGCACTGGGCCCTTGACTTTCTATATTAGGTGTCATCGTTATGTGTTCATAATCACCAACATGTCATTGGTTGACGTCCGTACTGAGAATGAACGCGTATCTATTGTTATTATTACTTCTAATATGGAGCGAGCCACCAGCAGTGATTGCCTGAACAACTGCTCCGCTGGGGAGGGATCACGCTTTTTGCTGGCCCCCGGCGGGTCAAACATGGGAAACCCACCGTTAAAAAAAAGGGTATACTATACTATAGAGAGAATAATTACCTAAAAGGTAACACCGGCACTCTCCGTGGAAAAAGGAAAAAGGGGGCCTACCACGTACTCATCCAAGAGCATCACAACATGAAAAATACAATTAAGATCATGCTGTGGGCCACAGCCGCCCCAAACAAAGAGGGCCCACCGTAAAAAAAAAAAAAAAAAAGGGGAAGTGCTTTCCCTTTTTAGTTAGTATTTTAAATTTGCTAATAGCAAATTTAAATTTTTAAAACCTAATTTAAAGGGCACCTGTAATATATTTTATAATATATATAATAAATATATTATATATATATATATATACACATAAATATAATATATATACAAATATATATATATATAATATATATATATTTTATATATATATATATATATATATATAATATATATATATATATATATTATATATACATACATATAAATTTTAAAATATATATATAATATAAAATTATATATATAATTAAATATATATATTTTATATAATATAACCCTATATATATATACAAAATTTTTTTCGTTTACATTTTTTGTAAAACTCTTGAAATTATGGGAATATTTCCCTTTTTTTTAAAAGTAAACCGTACATATATCCTGGGCTTTTCCCCTTTGATTTTCCTGCCTTACCCCCTATTTTTTCGTTTTTTGAAAACATTTTACAAAACTTTGGGGGGAAGAAACTTTTTATTGATACATATCTTATCAAGATCTATCCCATAATTACCATTTTCTTTTCTTTAATTGTTCTGTTTTCAACTTGTGCGATTTAACTGCAGACGATGGTACCTTGCCAAATGCTGATCAGTATTGTACTTGTTTCTGTTAAGGAAAACTTTCTGGGGAAAGCGTCCAAGGTTAAGAATAATCCAAGTTTTATTTCTGCAAGTACCGTGAAATTTATCTATGTTAAGTGGGCATTTTACACTTGACACGTATTCAAAACCACCTAGCATGTGTTCTTCATTGCTTTCTTCATTTGTATCTAGGCGAACACTTGTCAACCAGCGCACTCTGAAGGTATTGGCATTTGCCAGTCCTCTTTTTTATATATATTTTTTATTTATATATATTTTTTAATTCTATGTGACAGTGACGAGACCGTCAACTTCAGTTTTTTCATTGTTTCTGTATGTGTGTGTGTGTGTGTGTGTGTGTGTGTGTGTGTGTGTGTGTGTGTGTGTGTGTGTGTGTGTGTGTGTGTGTGTGTGTGTGTGTTTTCAGTACCAAAACTTGCGGGCTCTGGAAAAGGAAGATTTCAATGAGCACTCACCAGGAAGTGTTATCGTAAGGTCCATCGTAGTGGCCGAGGAAGGTATACGAGGAGTCGTCGCCATCAACAGCAGGAACCATCCCAACACTTACCTAAAGGAACATCTTTATATGAGGGTTTGGTATCATTAAAAAATATATATTTTTTTCTAGTATTGAAACTTTATTGCAGTTTGAATCCTTTATCCATTTGTTAAAGCAACTATAATTATCAGTTATTACACGTACTTTACTTTGGAAGTGAAGGTACTCCTATGTCTCTATAATACACTGAGTAAAATAACTTATACATTAAGATAATTTTGTAAACATTTATATTAACCTCTATATCTCTAAATCTTGCTGTAGTGTCCGTCTTTATAGAAATTTGGAAATAATCTAACAATATCAACCATAACAGCTTGCAATAGCTCCAAATTCCACCAAGAGTTTGGGTCTCCAGTAGCTGAATGAAAAATTGTTTTCATGTTTTGGTCGATGGCATTTGGTGCATTATACCTGTGTGTAGAGATTTCTATTAATGTTTAAATTTGTATCAGATTGTAAATATGCAAATTCACGTGTGTCAGTATATATGAAACTTCAGTTGCGGAATTTACAAACAAAATTTAGGTGTTAGAAACTTACTTTACATTCCCATTAAACATTGTTGAATTTGTCGCTATGGCGGACTGACCCACATTAATCCCGGAGGTTCTGTAGATCACTAAGCGGGGAGTAGAAGAGGCAACTGCTCCTTGGCCTTCGTTGTACATTCGGCACAGGCCATCTGGAAAATACGTCAAGCCTGATTATAAGTATGTGAGATTTTTCAAGCCTCTCTAGAAATTATGATGTCAGTGGAGCGAAATTGCATTTATATGTGTATTTTGGGTATAGGCTGGCAAAGACTGAGCGTACATCCTGCGATAGAGATGACGCCACTGAGACGTGGTGAATTGTTTATGAACCGCTAGAGGGGTTGCACCTTTTATACCTGATTCGATTGTATGCCGCTACTAAATCGTCCATACATCAATGTATCTTAGCGTGTTTTTTTAGAGTAAGATACTTATAAATGCGTTCCTTAAGAGTCCTAATATGTTCTTCAGCAAAAATTGCCTTTATTTCTTTAAGATATATAGTATACCATTTTCTATTATGATCGTGTTGAAGAGCATTAACTGATTTATTTACAAATTCTCCGCCCGCATCTGTAAAGAGTATACTTGTACCTTTGATTTCCGCCGTGTCGAGGATATGTTTAACGCTTTTGTTACTCCTGTCCTGTCTTTACGCCTAATGCACCTGCATGTAACGACTAAACACGTCAACACAAAGTAGTAGATGTCCAACTCCGTTGTTCTGCCTCACAAGGTGTCTCATATCAGCTAAATCACATGCTAATATCTTGTGGGGTCTCGTGGCAATTGTTTGGCGACGCAGGAATTTTTTGCGGGTGTCTGTGAAGAGTGTACGCGCGAGAGGATTTCAGATAATTTTTCACATCTGTTAAAGTAATATTTCGGTGTGTCGAAGGGTGTGTATTCGAAACTGAATTGTCTCAGATGTTTACACCCGAGATCAACTAGCAAATAGCCGTGCGGTCTAGACAAAGCAACCATTTTATACAGTTCTACGAATCGCTTTGATTCTCCCTTCCCGAATATTTGCCGCCCGAGACATTCAGTCTGACCTACATCTCTGTTTTAACAGAATGAAATGCGATGCATTCAGCGATATATTCCAACTGTGTTTTTCGTTCATAAATGCATTTTGTACCAATAGTAAAATAGATATGTTTTCATGCCACCTCTTGGTAAATGCATTGCTTACTATGTTACTATTTACTGTTTCTTTAAAACAGTCATCAAGTATCAATAATACACTATCGCTAGGTCTTGTTTTTTATAATTAGAAGGATCTACAGTATCGTTTCATCTAGTATATTTTAGATTTCTATTTCTCGAGGGGGTGAGACTGACTTATGCATCGCTTCATTTCCACTTCGCTAGATTTGTTTGTCTGTAAGAGTTGTTCACTACCTCCAGCGCTTCGCCTTGTACATGTATCTGTATTTTTGTTTATCCTAAATCCAATTTTCAGACTTTCTCTATTCAGGTCATTTATTAGTTTTTATTAGCATTTCCTTTACAGATTCACTGAAGAGAACAGTATCATCTGCAAATCTTAGATTGTTTAGGTATTTGTCTCCTACTTTG
>NC_051394.1:38445983-38448483 GCF_015228065.2 Penaeus monodon
ACATATATCATACATATAATATATAAATATATATATATATATATATATATATATATATATATATATATATATATATATAATATATATATATATATATATATATATATCATAGATACACATATTATCACACACACATCACACACACACACACACACACACACACACACACACACACACACACACACACAACAAATATATATATATATATATATATATATATATATATATATATATATATATATATATGTATATATATATGAATACATACCTATATACATATATATACCTATATATATATATATATATATATATATATATATATATATATATATATATATATATATATATATATATATATATATCATGAGGATTTTTCGCATGTTTTTTAATAAAATGCACAATATCAATTATTCATATCAATTTTTATTCAACTTTAATAGTTTCTGTTCTGAAGATGTAACTAAAACGGAAATTCGGTTTGTTAATTGCCATGTCTATCCTTCCGAGAAAAGGCTCATCCTTCTAGAACTCATCCCTGAGAAATAATGCTTGATGGAATGTGGCACGATACTCCGGCGTCATCACCCACCACACCACCGGAATTCTGTAATGCTCACTATTCTGAGGTTTATGCCATGTAGGAACAAAAGAATATTTATAAATCTTTTGCACTCGTTGGGGTAAATAAATCCAGGATAGCTCTTGGACAATAATCCCTCCTTCCGGTCGTTATAGCAAGGATGTTTGGGGAAATGAGGTCATTATGTGTATCGATAGAGAAGATAAAGCTATTTATATATTCAAAGACAAATTTGGCATTATTTCCATAATGGTGTTTAATTACCTTGTACCAGATACGATACGACACATTTTGGATAGAATATAAAATCCCAGATAATTGGGTTGCTTAATATCTATCATAGATGTGTCGTTTAAGCAAAGTATTCTGTTTTCATTTAAAGGAAATGCATCTCTGAATGAGGGTTTAAAAAACTTGAGGAATTTATCAAGTGTGCATATGCAATTTTGTTTCACCCAGTACTTCACCTCTGACAGAAGGGAACGTTTGCAAACAGCGTTCGACATTACCTTGAAATGGATTTCTTATCTCGCATGTCTGCTTTTCTAGCAATCTCTGACAATCCTTACGATGAAAAGTTTGAGGAACTGAAACACAGCGTGAACGCGCTCGACTTCTAGAGCTAGACCAAGTAAGGTTTGTAGTCGGGGAGACTCGTTAAATGAATTCTCATCCCCTTAATCTGATGTTTTTGGATGGGGGTTTATGATCGATTCCCGGAGTAATAATTTGCTATAAGGAGAGAAATGTTTAGGTGGGTGAGACTCAGCGGGAATTCGTCAGTCGCTCGCTTTACGAAATATACTTGGTGTCCAGATGTACCCAGAAGCCTCTTTCACCGTCTGTGTCGTGGTTCATAAAACCCGCATCTATGAATTCCTTCTTCTCATCGTTCAGTGTCTTTATCTCTCCCATGGGTATGAAGGAGCACATGTTCGTCGCATAGATGCTATTGTAATCCAAGTACAATATGTGCCTCTTTAATCCATTCAAAAGTGGACGATCGGTCGTTCCCTTCAGATGAATGATACAAGTAACAAATCCACCCCTTACATTATTTTAATTAGATGCTAAAAGTCGGGGCCATAAGGTCGACCGAGTTCTACACCTGTGAATTTTAAAAGGCATCATAGCAATATGATGACAGTGATACATAAGGAGCTGCAATGAGACCTTATAACTCTCGAGGAGCACTTCTCCATCTTAAATACACATCAGCTGACAGTCCGTCATCCAGATCGCAATACAGTTTAACGTATTCACCTAAGGTTTTACATGGTCATTCTCCATACTCTTTCGCATGTTGATAGTCGCTTTCTGTAATTTCCCTATCAAAGAGTCGCGGAATGCTGCACGATTTCTTTTTGCAAACAAACACTCTCGCTTCATTAGGTAGATAACTCACCACTTTGCGCGTGTAAACGGTATCTTACCTGCACGCTAGGTGACTTTCAACGAGTTTGGTAAATGAAACATTCATTACTGACATCAAATCTTGGAGGAACAAGATTACTTAAGTGTCTCGTACTCCTAGAAAATATGTCTACCGTATAGAGGGCAACATCCATATATTTTAAGATCAAAATACTATCAAACGACTCTCTCATGTTGCGACATTGTAAATCACAGCGGGTACAATAAGTACCTATGTAATTATTACGCGGTTGTGAGTGATCGTGATGGTTCTGCAGATTTTTCGTCCTCGAAAAGGATTCTCCGCACAGATGACATTTCTTTTGTTTCTGGAAATGGTATTCATCCGCGATCTTCATGTTAAGTGGATACACTAGAGTCCTCCGTTGATTTCTCGCAAGTCGAGCAATAGTGACTTTGCAAAGTCGTTTACCTCATTGGGACCGAGGTTGCGGTTCTTCTTTCCGACTTTTTATCGACGAGGTAGGAGTAGGCAAAGTCTTTGTG
>NC_051394.1:38451499-38456499 GCF_015228065.2 Penaeus monodon
GAGGCCCCTGGGATGTGATGGCACCTGGGGCGGGGCACTGTTGGGGCCTCTGGACCCTGGACTGATGGCCCAAAGCCCTTTAAATTGGGAGAGGAGGAGTCTCCTCCATATCCCCCTCACTCTTTCGGGTTTCTGGGGGGGGAACAACTCACCAGGGGCATTTTCCCCTTGGGGGAAAGGGGAATTAAAGGTAAGGGCAGAGTTTTGGTTTAATTAGTTGGTAGCGGGAAGGAGGAGGGGCTAAAAACCAGGCAAAGGACATACCGGGCTGGCAAACGGGAAACACGGGACGTCATTTTGGCCTCGGGAAAAAAAACAAACCCTTTCCTTTCTCTTTTACCAATAGTTCATTTCAAATTTGAAACCTTTTACGTTGCTTTGAAAAAAATTTTTCCGGGACTTCTTTGAGGGAACACCCTTTTGGGACCTGGAAAGTTGTCATCTCCTTGGAGACCTGTTGTCCCCACACGTTACAACACCCCGGGTTGCCCTTTTTTCCCAAAAACGGGATTTGGGCCCCATGCCCATGACCCGGGCAGGGGAAAGCGAGCATGGGGTTGGACACAGATGCTTATTTGGGAGGTGGTACCAGGCCAATTTAAAACTGATTCTGGGGAAAAAACACTTCAAAATTTAGAAGGGACCCTTCTACTGATATTTCATTAAAATTCTAAAATTTTCCCCCAGAATCCCTAACATGTCTGGGGAAAAAGGGAAAAATTCCCCTTACAGGATTGAGTGTTTTTCGAGAACATGAAAATTGAGCCCCACCCAATTTTCCATTTGCACGCAGTGGCCCCCCTTTTGTCTAGGGGAGAAATCTAAAATTTTGGGCTACCATCTCACCTGTGGGGATATTGCGAGGATTACGTTAAACCCACATTGGATTACGTTATCTTCCCGATGTACTTCAAAAATATCAAAAATCCAAATCCCGTGGTCTTTTACTACCAGGGACTTTTATATGGGGATACTTTAATTTAACCCGGTAAGATTTCCTTTAAAGGTTTTAGGAGGAAATTTTCTCCTCTTTACCTGGCTTGGGAGGACAGGAACCATTATGATTCCCATTCTTGCTCTTTGGAAAACTGGAAAGGTTCAACATGGGCATTTCCCGGGGGATTAAAACCCGGGGATTTCCCTAGGGCGTCAAGGGGGGAAACTAGTTCTTAATGAATAGATATAATTTTTATTTGTATAAAACACACACACACACACACAAAACATTAAAATATTATATAATTAATATAAAATATTTTATATATTTTTATAAAATATATATATATATATATATATATATTTTATTTATATATTTAAAATTAAAATTTTATATATATATATATATATTTTATATATAAAAATATTAATAATATATATATTATATATATATATATATAATATATTAAGGGTATAAAATTAAATATTTTTATATTATAATTATATAAAATTTTTAATTTTTATTATTTTAAAATTTTTAAAATATATATTATTATAATTATTTTAATTTTTATATCTTATATATATATAAAATATATTATATATATATATTAATACTTATTATATATATATTATAAATATAATATATATATTAAAATTTTATTTTAATATATATATTATAAAATATAATATTAAAATTTTAATATCATATTATTATTTTATTATATTAATATATAATCTAAAATTTATATATATATATATCATATAATCTATTTCTTTATCTATCTATCTATCTATATATATATATATATATATATATATATATAATATATATATTAAAATTTTAAAATTATTATATTCATAATTTTGGGATTTTTTATATATATATTAATATATATATAAAAATTATAAATATAGTTTTTAAAAATAATTAAGATAAATAAAAATTTTTTAATTAATATATAATAAATTTTTTATAAATAGTTATATTTTTTAATTTTTTAAAAAAATAATATTAAATTATATATATAAATATATTTATATATATTTTATAAAATTTTTTTAATATATATTTTAAATTATTATTTTTTAAAAATTATATTATAATATATTAAAATATAATTATATAAAATATTTTTTTATATCTTAAATTTTATTTTATTTTAAATTTTTTAAATTTTATATGTATAAATTATTTTTATTTTAAATTTTTTTAAATGAAATTTTAAAAAGAAATTTTATTAAATTAATTTTCGGTAAATTTTTATAATATATATAATTATTATAATATTTTATAAAATAAATATATATAATATATAAATAATAAAATAATTATTTTATATATATATATATATATATATTATAAATATATATAATATATATAATTTTTTATATATATAGATATATATAATATATTATATATTATAATATTATATTATTATATATATAATATATATAAATATTAAAATTATAATTTATATAATTTTATATATATTATATATATATCTTTATTATAATAATATATATATATATATTAATATATATATTTAAATTAAAATAATATATATTATAATATATATACTATATATTATATATATATTATAATAAATATTATATATATTATTTTTTAAAATATTTTTTATGAATTATTCTACTATATATATTTAAATATAATAATATATATTTATTATTAAATTTTTTTATTATAATTAATTTATATTTATATAATATAGATTATATATTTATATACGTTTATATTATACTTAATTAATAATTTTATATTATATTTCCCATTAAAATACATATATTATATATATATAGTTATAAAATTATATATATTTATTTTATATATATAGATTAATATATATTATTTTAAAATTATTATATTTTCTCATTATCTTATCTATATATATTATTTTCTTATATATTTATATAATTTATTATATATTAATTTTATATATTAAAATATTTTTTTTAAAATTTATTATAACTCTATTTTTTTATTTTTATCTCATTTTATTTTCTATTATCTTATTTTATTTTTCTTTTTTAATATATTTTTATATTATTTTTTCATTATTTTTTATTATTTTTCATTATTTTATTATTTATCTTTTTTTTTTTTTTCTTTTTAATTTTTTTTTTTTTTATTATTTAAATTTTTATTTATATAAATTTTTATTTTCTACTTTCTCTTTTTATTTTTTTTATTTTTCCTTTTAAATTTTTTTTCTTTTTTTTTTTTTTATTTCTTTTTTTTTTTCCTTTTTTTTTTATTTTCTTTTTTTATTTTTCTATTCTTTTTTTTTTATTTTTTTTTTTTATTCTATTATTTTGTTTTTTTTTTTTTTTTTTTTATATTTTTTTTTTTGGGGTTGTTTCTGGTGCCATCAATCCCTTCTTTTCTAATATTTTTCCCTTTCCCCTTCCCCCCCTGGCATCCCCCTGGATGTGTTCCTTTCCCCCGGGAGGAAAATTCCCCCAATTCGCCCCCCCACCGGTGGGGGTCCTCTCCCCCTTGGGCCCCCTGGTTATTTGAAATTTTTCCGTCCTGGGCCCTAAACCCTTTGCCCTTTTTTTTTGTTCGGAAATCCACGGTAATGTCCTGCTAATTAATTTCGCACGCCCGGTGCCTTGTGCTTTTGGCATGCGGGGCCATCTCGTGTTTGAACCCCATTGCCGGGCCTGCTTTTCCCGAAATATAGGTATCTGGGGAACTGTTTTTTCCGAACAGTGAGGTCCCCCAACTTCTGAATTTTAAAAGGTTCTTTCCCCCCCCAACCAAACCTCCAAACGTTTTTGGCATGGTACCACCTCGAAGTAAAGCCATCTGTGTCCAACCCTATGCTCTGCTTCCACTGCCAGGGTCATGGGCATGGAGCCAACTCGCCGTTTTAGGGAAAATGGACAACCAAGAGTGTGTGTAAAGTGTGGTACAACAGGTCTCCAAGGAGATGACAACTGTCCAGGTCCAATATGCTGTTACCACTGCAAAGAAGCTCATGAAGTTTCTTCAAAGCAACGTAAAAGGTACAAATTTGAGAATGAACTATTGGTAGTAAAGAGAAAGGAGAAAGTTAGTTTTCCAGAGGCAAAGTGACGTGCCCGTGTGCTGTTTGCACAGCCAGGTATGTCCTTTGCCTCGGTTCTAGCCCGTCCTCCTTCCCGCTATCCATACTAATTACACCACACTCTGCCATTACCTTTAATCCTCAGTCCTCAAATGCTGAAACTGCCTCTGGTGAGTTGTTCCACCAGAAACAGAGCAAGAGTGAGGGGTATATGGAGGAGACTCCTCCTCTCAAGTAAGGACTTTGGAGCCATCAGTCCAGGCTCCAGAGGCCGCAACAGTGACAGCTCCAGGTGCCATCACATCCACAGGGGCCTCCACTGCTTGGCAGAATATCCCATGTAACCCAATTTATGTATGGCTACAAGAGATTATGACCAGGGAAAATCGTCCGATATCCCTGAGAGGATTCCAAGTCCAAGCCCATTATGGGACCTTTGATAATGGACCTCATGTAGGAGTAGCAGTGATGGTACATCAGGATATTCCCTTCCAGGCCATCCACCTGCAGACGACACTGCAGGTGAAGGCTATGAGAATAGGGCTGACACAACCTTACACTGTTTCATCCATCTACCTTCCAGATGATTTGGAAGATCTATTTGGGCAGTTGCCACATTCATTTCTACTCTTGGGAGAATTCAATGGTCAGCATCAGCTCTGGGGAGACACTTAGTGCAACCCTCATGGAAGGGCCTTGGAGTCCTTATTCTTAAGAGTAGATGCAGTTTTACTGAACAGTGACACTCCCACACATTTCCAAATTCAAATTGGTTCACCTGATTCACAATTCAATTTTACTAGGCAGGTCATGGAAGACTTACATGGAAGCGACCACTTTCCAATACTTTTGGAGGAGGTAAATGATATTCCAACCAATGGAATTAAGAGAGGGCGACTTGAATATGTGGACTGGAATACGATGTGGAGACAGTATGTCTCCTCAATTAAATCTGGGACCCCTTTAGCATGGGTATGGGACAAGGTGTGTAAG
>NC_051394.1:38461499-38462882 GCF_015228065.2 Penaeus monodon
TGAAATGTGTATTTCACTTATTGTACTTTATTGATCTACAATTATAACAGTCATGTAAAAGACTAAACACGATCACAAGGAATTTCAAAACAGTTTATAGAATACAAAAGTGTAGAATAAGAGATCCATCTGTAGCTGACTTATTGATGTATATAACCATACCGTTTTCAATGGAAGAATAAAATAGTTAAAAATGGAAGAATTGCACTTGAGTGAATACTTTTTAATTACTTACCAAATAGTGAGGGAGAGGTGCAATCCCCGCCAATGTATGCAAGTGTACTTTGTTCAATATACTGGTTGTTTTCCTGTACCCTCGCTGTGAACGAATAGGTTGATAATGGAGACAGTAGATGGGTTGTAAATAACGTTGAATAGTATTAAGGGCAATTAGAAACAAAGTATTATACGGAAATATCGAGGAAAGATACACCAAAATAGATAAAACATTCGCAAAGCTGTAGAATTATAGACCTGGCAAAGTATGTGTTCATGATAAAGATTGCATTAAATCTCTGCTAAAAGCAAGGTGGGCGGGCGAGCTGTTAAGTTGTTTAGATCGATAAAATAGTGGCGAGGCCTGTAGTTGACTTCAAATATATTAAGCGGTCCCCAGTGCACGGAAACGGAAAGAAAAACGTCAATCCCTGTCAGGATATGAACAAGATCTTCATCATTCCCACCGGAGTATGGATCTCTCCTTTGACCTGTTCCCTCGACGAATTGCGTTTAACATCGCAAGAAGCTTTTGTGTCGTTGGGGTCATGGATTACCTTAGGTACAGCACACCATCTGTGCCTCTGATAACCATCTGATCTAGTTTCTAATGTTTATTGACAATAACAACATATAAATAATAGCTTGATGATGATGATGATGATGATGATGATGATGATGATGATGATGATGATGATGATGATGATGATGATGATGATGATGATGATGTTGTTGTTATTGATGATAATTATAAAAATGACATTGATGATGATAATGACAGTGATAACAATAAAAATATAATAATGATGAGTGGCAATATCAGCAATAATAACACAATCCAGTAACAGTTATAAAAATAACATAAAAGGATATTCTTTTAGCAATTACGGTTTTAATGAAAGTTTCATGGACCTTTTCTATTCGTTTTAAGGCTAAATACTTAAATATACACACTTACGAGAGTCAAATCACATTATAGTAATATTTCAAACTGGAATGAATTTACCAAAACAAGAATTGCATTCCACGGAAAGCTGTTTATAATAGCAAACCACCTATTAGCATAGTGGATATTACCCGAAGAGCTACATTATATACTGAAACATATTTATGCATGAAGAGCAATTTTTCTTGCGTCACATTTACTGAAGCCACACAGCTGTTAGC
>NC_051394.1:38470482-38472982 GCF_015228065.2 Penaeus monodon
CCTCGGCCTTCCGATCGGCTCGCTCATTCCCACTGATACCACTGGCACCCAACACAGTTATCTTTTTAGGTATATATTTCTGATGAAGAAACCGGTTAATATCTCTCTTGTATTGTGAAGGTATCTTATTTTGATTCATATCTTTTCTGCTTTGTCAAAGTGAGTCAGCACGTGTTTTATGCTGTCACAGTGTGCTCGTGATGATCTTTCCTCATACGTATTCATCAATACTCTTTTTTTTATAGATGAACAATTTGACAATTATAGCTATAAACGAAAAACAAAGCGTTTGAAATGTATAAATGATAAATACTTTGATATTCATTAACCTGAATGCAGTATTAAAATCGTCATTGTTAATTCTTGCAATTGTCAAGCTATATATATATATATATATATATATATATATATATATATATATATATATATATATATATATATATATATATATATATATATATGATTAGTACTATTTTCATACTTTGAATTATGATCATAAGAAAAATGTGATTATCTTTTCATATCTACGTATATTAAAAAAAGAAAAAAATGCAACAGGTAGCCAATCACGGCATGATCAATGTTACATTTGGTCAATGAATGAGCAGAAGGTTACAACGCTGAGATAATGAAAAACACGTTTCTTCTGATATTGAAATAACAATGCTATTTAAATCAATCCGAGCAAACAAATTACTCGAAACTGAACTGTGTGAAGAAAAATTGTTTCTTACTGTATGTCATATTTTACATTCTGACAGGTTTGGCATCCTAGAAGGGATATCAATTGTTCATTTCACTCAGTGAGTATATTTTCTAACTAGGAAATGGCTGAGGTCTTTTTTTACTTGTCAATAACTTTTTCTTTTCTTTGCTGTCACTATGATGAATTTCGTAATTAACTGTTATTGTTATTTTCAATATTATCATTACCATTATTATTATTGTCATTATCATCAACGACAGCAGCAAAAATATAATAATAATGATAATAATATAAAATACTTCCATTAATCCTACGAATAATGGAATAAGTATTTTTGCAACGATGGAATCCACTGAGTTTTGCGCGCGCGCGCATGTGTAAAAAACACGAATACAGATAGATTGGCAGATAGATTCATCCATCCATCCATCCATCGAATGAATGAATGAATGAATAAAAAAAAACATTCCACCGTGTTGATACCATGGTAAAAAAAAAAACAATGCGCAAACTATATTTATTAAAAATGCGACAGCTGCTTTGAAATCCTCGAAACTATTGTATTATTTTTGATAAAACAGGAATAACCCAGATCTAAACCTCCTAGCATATTGCAAAGCTAATCAACATCAGTTCCTATTTCTTGCGATATTATTAACAGAGAAAAAGTACAGAATAGATGAGTTTACCTTCATATCGTGTTCTTATAGATACACATTAGTATGTGAATTAGTATGCTCTCATCATTAGAAATATCTTCCTTAACAAAAATGGCCAAAATTCCTCTGCTGTCCATTTTTGGTAAAAAGAAATAATAGCAATAAGAGTAATTACAATATAATCAGAATACCACAATAAAAGAAACACAAAAAACAACTTTGAAAAGAAACACTCTAGATTCTCCAAGGTTAAAATTTACGGAGAAATCTAAGAATCACAAAACCAAAGAGCGAACTCGAAAAACTAACAACTAAAAATAAGGTCAACAAATCCTCAAAAGTTAAAATTCACGGAGCTAATCTAAATACAGGTAAAAGAAAGACTCCGTCTTATCGTAAAAAGATTATTTAAAAAAAAAACGAACTTAAAACTAGACTGAAGGGTGATAAGATACTAGTTGGTGATTTCAGAATAAATGTGCCAAGCACTTCATTTTCCGCACAGCTTCCTTGAAGCATTCGGCTACTGTCATCGAACAGCTTAAAGGGGTAATGTAGATAAGGTATGAATGAGAATGAATATCTTCACAATACAAGAGATGTATTTGCATGTTTTCTCCGGGTTCCTCTCCAGGTTAGTCCATTACAGTTTCTGTGCGCCTCGTCTACTCTGAAAGGAGAAACACAAAAAACTGAATATACACACAGGCTTCTTTTAGAGAACCAAGCCTTCGGTGAGTTTCAAAGGAAATGCTTTGGGGGTTGAATCGTGGGATTTACTGGATCTTAAATAAATTTCGAATTCTTCTAATTATTTGCAATTCATATTTCTAATGTTGAGAGCATATTGATTTTGCAAATGCGCTACAGATGTAGCGCATTTGTATCTATTCTGTATTTTTTATATGTTAATATCACAAGACATAGCAACTGATTATGAATTAGCTATGTTGTTGCCTCTTTGCATCAACAGTTATATTATCTCCTCAGTATCTGATATAATCTTAATAGCTCATACTAGTCATATTTCTCTCACAGATCTTACTCTTTCAACTTATTTTAATTTGTTTAGACAAATGTAAAGGAAAATTCACAACTTATTAGAGAATTTACAACTAATTTATTAACTGTAAAG
>NC_051394.1:38475482-38480482 GCF_015228065.2 Penaeus monodon
ACACACACACACACACACACACACACACGCACACACACACAGCACACACACACACAGCACACACACAGACACACACACACACACACACACACAGTACACAGCACACACTGTGTGTGTGTGTGCGAATAATAATTAATTACTGCAGGGACTATACTGTATACATCTAAATCATCATCAGTTCCTATTTCTTGTGATATTATTACACGTAGAAAGAGTAGGAAGAAACAAAAAATGTGTGAATATTAATTTTTAGTTTCATTTTCAGAAACAAGGAAGGGAAAAAAAGGCAAGAAAAAAAAGAAAGTCACGACCAAGGCGGACCCTGCACCGGGGCCCTCAAGTGTGTGTAAAAAATTAATGTGTGTGAATAATTACTTTTACTGCAAGAACCATATTGTATATAGCTGTCGTGGATAAGACACGCATTATCTCGTAAACAACGCGAGGCAGAGCGGACGCACCATCCAGTCGCGACATCAAAAATAGAACAATACAGGAAGATGAGGGCGAAATCCAGAAAAAATGGTTAGAAAAGATGGTAAACAGGAAGATGACCCATGACGTCAAACTGAGCACGTGTTCACGCCATGACTAACAGAAGCTTCTAGAAGCCACGAATACGAAAACAACTAGTTGGAGGCGATCACTAGATATATCATAATACTCCAGTCGGGGATCAAGAAAATAACACGGAAGGCAGATAGACAAAAGTTAAAGTGATAAATACAGTGTTGAAAATTTGCTGGGACATAGCAAAGTCCTGACGCAGATAGTTTTCAAATAAGTGAAGAGAAATTATAATTATATTCATGATAACTATTAAGGGTGTGACCGGAAGGGCTCCCATATCGGGAATAAAAGACGGCTAGTGACAGACTAACGGGGGAGTTGGGTTTCGAAAGTCATCTCTGGTAGCACCTTGTAGCCATGTCACTTTGGTGGCATTTTTGGGTAAGCCCTATTGAAGCAATTTAAGTGTTTCTTGTTTAAGGGGGAACATAGTGGACGGGAATGTGCTATGGAAAACGTGGATTAAGTTGGTTATAGGTATTTCTTGATTGATGTATGACTATATAAAGGACCAGTATTTGACTAAGTTAATTTTAGAAGTAATAATCATATAATAGAATAATTATAGATTTGATTGTCAAGTTTGAAGAATGATATAATTGAAGACATATAGATTTGAATTCTAAGTGTACTGATATATTAAGTTAGCATAGAGAGTAAGGAATTAATGATTTACTTTCAAGAGATCTGAGCTCTACGGAAGTGTGACTTAACAGTGATGATGATTGTTAATTTCCGGTAGAGCGTAAGAATAAGTTTGTGTTTTGTATGTAATCATTAAGTATTTCCTAGAATAAGTTTGGTTGAGTTAATTGCGGCTTAGCAATATTAATTCAGTATTATGATTGCCTGATTAAGCACAAGACATTTTATGTCCATTTTCAGAACGTACTCATTTACTTTTTAATGGAGATAATTTTGAGTTTAAGTTAGTAATTGTGTAAAGACATTAACTAGTATTTTAAATTCTTGGTATAAGAATTCATCTTGCCTAAATATAATTCTCACTATTTTCTGTATTTTAATTTGTTTACAAATATTTTTTTATGATTTCAATCATTGTATGTGAAGAAAGGAATTCTTTTATTAACTGCTTACATATATTTTAAGCATTGGCATTGGTTAATTAATGACAGCTTGCTTAAATTGATATTATGTATGTTAACAATTAGAGTAAAGTGGCAAGTTATTTGTTAAAACTAAAAGATGGATATTTAATATGGTATAATTATTGTATTGGATTATAATGAACTCAGATGTTATATTATTGACATATAAATTTATGTGATTGACTTTACATGTTTACTATATATAATACTGTACAGTTAATAAATTAGTTGTAAATTTTCAAATAAGTTGTGAATTTTCCTTTACATTTGTCTAAACAAATTAATACAAGTTGAAAGAGTGAGATCTGTGAGAGAAATATGACTAGTATGAACAATTAAAATTATATCAGATACTGAGGAGATAATATAACTGTTGATGCAAAGAGGCAACAACATAGCTAATTCATAATCAGTTGCTATGTCTTGTGATATTAACATATAAAAAATACAGAATAGATACAAATGTGCTACATCTGTAGCGCATTTGCAAAATCAATATGCTCTCAACATTAGAAATATGAATTGCAAATAATTAGAAGAATTCGAAATTTATTTAAGATCCAGTAAATCCCACGATTAACCCCCAAAGCATTTCCTTTGAAACTCACCGAAGGCTTGGTTCTCTAAAAGAAGCCTGTGTGTATATTCAGTTTTTTGTGTTTCTCCTTTCAGAGTAGACGAGGCGCACAGCCATGTGAAACTGTAGTGGACTAACCTGGAGAGGAACCCGGAGAAAACTTGCAAGTCACCCCTTGAAGCTGTTTGATGACAGTAGCCGAATGCTTCAAGGAAGCTGTGCGGAAGATGAAGTGCTTGGCACATTTATTCTGAAATCACTAACTAGTATTCTTATCACCCTTCAGTCTAGCTTTAAGTTGTTTTTTTCAATAATCCTTTTACGATAAGACGGAGTCTTTGTTTCTTTTCTTAGTTTCAAATGAGGCGATGTTCTCGTTTTGCGGATTTTTTTCTTTTACCTGTATTTAGATTAGCTCCGTGAATTTTGACTTTTGAGGATTTGTTGACCTTATTTTTAGTTGTTAGTTTTCGAGTTCGCTTTTTGGTTTTGTGATTCTTAGATTTCTCCGTAAATTTTAACCTTGGAGAATCTAGAGTGTTTCTTTTTAAAGTTGTTTTTTGCGTTTCTTTTATTGTGGCATTCTGATTATCATCTAATTACTCTTATTGCTATTGTTTCTTTTTACCAAAAATGGACAGCAGAGGAATTTTGGCTATTTTTGTTAACGAAGGAGTTTTAGACTTCCTTTAAACACTGGGTTTTCTTATGCCACCTTTCCTTTGATGATCTCAAGTTCGGCCATGACTGCTTTCTTTACTGCAGCCGCCTCACCACTACTGAAATTCACTGAATCTTCTACGGTCATTTCAGTGAGTTCGGATAACTTGAGAGAATGAAAGTGGGTTTGGAACACCATTAGTGGGTCGTTTGTTTCTGGAAGGTCATTTATTTCCCCAGACTTACGATATTTCTTCAAGTAAAGGCCGAAGTTCCGATATATATCTGAAGGTGTAGTCCCTGCCTTGCAAATTAGTTTTTCTCTCAGAGGAAGTGACCACAGCTGTTTGTAGGTCAAGTAACCAAACATGGCTGCCAAGTGTGCAGGTGTGTGTCCTCCAGTGTCCCTACAGGTGAGGTCGGCTCCAAGGTTCAGTAACAAGGCTACCAGGTTCTTGTGGCCATAAGCAGCAGCCTGATGCAGCGCAGTCGTCCCTGTGATGGGACCAGCCTCCTCGTTCACCGAAATGAGCCCCTTCGTTATCAAAATAAACGGAAGCTGCACGAGGCCAAGTTGCGACGCCACCAGAAGCGTTCTTCTTACAATGGTCTTTTCTTATGTAGGTGTCTCTGGCAGGGTGACTCCAGGGATCAGGTGCCTTTGGTACAGGTTATAATGGAGGTCCTGGATCTTCCTGAAAAGCTCTTTATCTTCTTCGTCCTTTGTCTTTTCCTCTTGATGATTTAACACTCTCATTTCTTGCTCGTAAATCATCTGGATGAATAATCCATGATTATATTAATAAGCCCTCCTTTCTAAATGCTATAAGTAATTATAAACCAAGACCAAAATATTCTAAACAGAGATGGTCTTAATATTTGTTTCTTTTGAATTTAGACTGCATTGTTGTCTTAAAAGTTTCTTGTATATTTGAGAAATGTGTTTACAATTCTTTATAACTGCCAATCAAAAGGTCCTAAATGCTACTGAAAAGAGAAGAAATAGTGAAAAATGCAGATTTCAACAAAATTTCTTAGTGTTTATATAATGCAATGCATAATTAGTAAATTCATGCAGCCCATGTATCTGATCTACAAAGGACAAAGGAAGGAGAGAGCAAATCCCGTGGAAGTTGGCCAGTAGTGTCCTTAATGTAAAAACTGGCCGTGGTCTTGGCCATGAAGTGAATGAACCTCTCGTGTCCCTCCTGAACTGCCGCCGCCATGGGAGACATCCCGCTGCACACATCGTTCCCGTGAGCCAGTGCTCCCGCCTGCTGTAGGAAGAGGGCCGTCAAGGTACAGTTGGCTCGTGCAGTTTCGACCATGAGGCTGGTGAGGAGATGCTGCTGCTGTGGCTTGCCTGATGACTGAGTGGGCCATGCTGCCTTCCATGGCGGACTCACAGTATGTTTTTTCTTCCTGCAAGACATTCGCCATGTGCTGGACAAGAAGTAAAGGATTACCTGTGAGTAATTTGCACACCTTTGTGAGTATTTGACTTTATCCATGTTTATTTTGAAGTTCGTAAAGGAAAAAAGAAAAAGGATATATACCCTGGTGATGAGCATGCTGACCATAGCGGTTACATCAGGAGATAGCCATGCGACCTGCACTAGATTGAGTCGGTGAAACGTGATGTTGACAGACGCCCCGGCAGCTAACAGAAAACTGACAATCCTCGGCCGGTTGGATGTGATTGCGAGAACAAGGCTGTGGGTACTGTACTCCCCTGTGGGCTCCAGAGGGGCACCTGCCTTCACTAGTGCAGATGCTTTCTTGACATCATCACCAGTGCTGATTACAACTAGCAGCTCTCCATACAACTCCACTTGACTTTTTCCTGTCTAACAGGCATTCAAATTTTAGTTCTGCTGTCGGTATATGTGACAGAGGGCAAATATTTATTTCTAAACCCTTCAACTTTGATTCTAAACACACAACATTGACGCAACATACCTCATCTCGTTTCCTAGCCTGGATGAGAGCTTCCGCAACTTGAATATGACCATTTTGGCGTGCCAATTCGTCTGTTGTTTGGCCTCGGTGGGTGAGCACCCCAGGATAGACGCCGCACATTTCAA
>NC_051394.1:38490937-38508437 GCF_015228065.2 Penaeus monodon
GTTAGAAAAGAGGAAAAAAAACGGGAAGATGACCCATGACGTCAAACTGAGCACGTTTTTCCGCCATGACAAAACAGAAGCTTCTAGAACCCACGAATACGAAAAACAATTAGAGTAAATGTCAATATTTGTTAAAACTAAAAGATGGATATTTAATATGGTATAATTGTTGTAATGGATTATAATGAACTCAGATGTTATATTATTGACATATAAATTTATGTGATTGACTTTACATGTTTACTATATATAATACTTTACAGTTAATAAATTAGTTGTAAATTCTCTTAAAAAGTTGTGAATTTTTCCTTTACATTTGTCTAAAAAAATTAAAAAATAAGTTGAAAGAGTAAGATCTGTGAGAGAAATATGACTAGTATGAGCTATTAAGATTATATCAGATACTGAGGAGATAATATAACTGTTGATGCAAAGAGGCAAACAAACATAGCTAATTCATAATCAGTTGCTATGTCTTGTGATATTAACATATAAAAATACAGAATAGATACAAAGCGCTACATCTGTAGCGCATTTGCAAAATCAATATGCTCTAAACATTAGAAATATGAATTGAAAATAATTAGAAGAATTCGAAATTTATTTAAGATCCAGTAAATCCCACGATTCAACCCCCAAAGCATTTCCTTTGAAACTCACCGAAGGCTTGGTTCTCTAAAAGAAGCCTGTGTGTATATTCAGTTTTTTGTGTTTCTCCTTTCAGAGTAGACGAGGCGCACAGCCTTGTGAAACTGTAATGGACTAACCTGGAGAGGAACCGGAGAAAACATGCAAATACATCTCTTGTATTGTGAAGATATTCATTCTCATTCATACCTTATCTACATTACCCCTTGAAGCTGTTCGATGACAGTAGCCGAATGCTTCAAGGAAGCTGTGCGGAAAATGAAGTGCTTGGCACATTTATTCTGAAATCACCAACTAGTATCTTATCACCCTTCAGCCCTATTTTTAAGTTCGTTTTTTTTTTAAATAATCTTTTTAACGATAAGACGGAGTCTTTTTTTTACCTGTATTTAGTTTAGCTCCGTGAATTTAACTTTTGAGGATTTGTTGACCTTATTTTTAGTTGTTAGTTTTTCGAGTTCGCTTTTTGGGTTTTGTGATTCTTAGATTTCTCCGTAAATTTTAACCTTGGAGAATTTAGAGTGTTCTTTTCAAAGTTTTTTTTTGTGTTTCTTTTATTGTGGTATTCTTTATTATATTGTAATTACTCTTATTGCTATTTTTTCTTTTTACCAAAAATGGACAGCAGAGGAATTTGGCCATTTTTGTTAAGGAAGATATTTCGAATGGGAGCATACTAATTCACATATAAGTGTACTATAGAACACGATATAAAGGGTAAACCTCTATTCTGTATTTTTCTTTAAATAATATCGAAAAAATAGGAACTGGTTGATTAGCTTTGCAATTGCCAGGGGTTTTAGATTGGGTTATTCTGTTTTTTAAAAAAAATACATAGTTTCGGGGATTTCAAAACTGTGCATTTTTAAAAATAATTTTTGCGCAATTGTTTTTTTTTTTACCATGGTATCAACCGGGGGAATTTTTTTTTTATTCTTCTTTCTTTCGATGGATGGATGGATGGATAAAATCTATTGCCAATTATCTTTTGTTTTTTTTACACATGCGCGCGCGCGAAAAAACTCAGTGGATTCCACGTTGCAAAATACTTTTTCCATTTTTCAAGGATTAAGGGAAGTTTTATATTTCATTATTATATTTTTTGCTGCGTTTGATGAAAATGACAAAAAATAATAAGGGTAAGTAATATTGAAAATAACAAAAACATTAATTACGAAATTCACATGAAAACAGCAAAAGAAAAGAAAAACTTATTGACAATAAAAAAAACCTCACCTTTTCCTAGTTAGAAAAAACTCATGAATGAAATGAAAAAATTTGATATCCCTTCTAGGATCCCAAAACCTGTCAAAATGTAAAATAGACATAGGTAAGAAAAAAATTTATTCTTCACACATTTCATTTTTCGAGTAACTTTTTTATTTGGAAGTTTTAAAAAGCATTGTTTTTCAAATGAAAAAAGGTTTTTATTATCTCAGCGTTGAAAACTTTGCTCATTCTTTGACTAAATGTAACTTTTACACCCGTGTTGGCTCCGTTGCTTTTTTTTTTTTTAATATACGTAGATATGAAAAGATAATCACATTTTTTTATGTCTAATTCAAAGTAAAAAATAGTCAATCATAATAAAAATATATAATATATAATATAATATATATATATATAATATTAATAAATATTTATATATTTTAAAAAGCTTGAAATTGCAAGAATTAACAATGACGTTTTAATATGCTTTCGGGTTAAGAATATAAAAATTTTTATCATTCATACATTTCAACGCTTTTTTTGTCTTTTTTAAAGCTTATTTGTAAAATTTGTTCATATAAAAAAAAAAAAGAGTTTTGATGAAAGTATGGGGAAAGATCTCACGGACACTGTGACGAAAAAAACCGTGCTGACCCATTTGAAAATTGCGAAAAGGATAAAATCAAAAAGATCCTTCACAATAAAGAGAGATTTTAACCGGTTTTTTCTCAAAAATATACCTTTTCAACATTATCAACATGAATATGGTCTATGTGTCTACTATTAATAACCCCAAAGATTATATATATAAATATATAATATTATATATATATATTATATATTATATATTAATATTATAATATATATATATAATATATATATAAAAGCATAGGAGAAAAAGAAAAACGCACTTGGAAATAATGTAATAACAACAACAACAATGAAGATTCCCGTCCTAATTTCAGATAGAAAAACACTAAATACAACCCCGCACAACACCTCTTTTTTTCTTATCAACATTTTGTAATCTCAATTACTCTAAAGCAATTCCTAATTCCTAAGGAGTCACACCCCTTTTTCCTGCACAGTATTTGCATTAAAGGGGAGAACGCGCGCCTCAACACCCCCACGAACGCACGCAGTACGCACAAAAAACCACCGCGCGCGCGCGCACGCACTTTTCCCCACACACCACAGTGCGCGCGCAGTACGCACGACATGACCACACAACTCAACAGCACACACGTAGCACCAACGCGCGCGCAAAAACCACAACACACACACCAAGAAACACACACAAAATACACGAAGGGCACGCACGTACGCACCACAACACAGCACACCCAAAATTATGTATATATACATATATGTATATTAAATAAGTATATATACATACAATAAAATTTTAGGTAAATCGAACCAGATCGATAAAGTTCCTTGGCAAGCCACTGGGGGGCAAGCCACCCCAACATTGTGGCCCCCAACCCCGGATAAATAAGAGAATGTTTACCTAAAAGGTAACCCCGGCACTTTCCGGGAAGGAAACGGGGGCCCCTACCACTACTCACTCCAGATCATCACAACATGAAAATACAATTAATATCATGTTTGGGGCCACGGGGGCTCAAACATGACCTACCTTTAAAAAAAAAACGTTATATAATATATATTATATATTATATATATATAAATATATTATATAAAATATATATATAATATATTATATATATATATATTATAATATATGTTGTGTGTGTGTGGTGTGTGTGTGTGGTGTGTGTATGTATGTATTTTTGTATGTAGTATTAGCTTTTGGTGTTGTGGGGTTTTTTTTTGTGTGTGTGTGTGGTGTGTGTGTGGTGTGTGTGTGTGTGTGTGTTTTTGTGTATGAGTCAAAACCATCATCTTTGGGAAGTAATGTCAACGGAATCCCCCCCTCTTGGTTCCACCTACTAGGGTTGTGCAAGTAACTGTACTGTCCTGTCCTGTCCCAGTCTTTTGGTGTAACTGTTGGCTGGACGCATGGTCATGCTCATCTTTACAAAAATCATAAAGATGATAAATATAAATATATATACATATGAATATCTATCTATCTTATATAATATCTAAAATTACATATATATCATAATATATATATATATATTATATATATATATATATATATATTATATATATTATATATTTATTGCCCGGGTAAGAAATAAATGCACCCGGGGGTTCCCCTTTAACAAGGATAACCCTATTAGCCCCCCATCCCGGTTGCGGTGAAACTGTCGGCAGCAGGGCAGTGGATATCGGTGAAAACCCCTTTCGTTCTACGATTAGGGTTTCACCAAAAATATGCCCCGGCGTTTTAAACAGTGTAACTGTTTTAAAGCGGCAGAGATATTTCTCCTGTTATTTGGGACTGCGAGTTGAGAAGGAGCCGGGGGGTTTCCCACTCAACTTTTATTTTCCCGAAAAACCCTCTACACCAAATGATTAAATACGAAATGAAAATTCATAACATCGCCCGTCGCGGGGGTTTTATCAAGGGCGCGTTAGTCAGGGGGAAACCGGGCTAAAAAATTTTTTAAAATGCTCGGGAAAGAAAAAGAAGAAAAAGAAAACATGTCCAAAATTAAAGAAATCTTTAAAAATGGGAACGGGGAACGAAGGAAAATGAAAGAGATGGGAAATTTACTACTGTCGAAACAAAATGGGAAATACAAATTAAAAATATAGGATAAGGGGGCCCAAGGGAAAAGAAATGGAAGTTTCAAAACTAAAGAAAACAAGACAGTTCTTTTTCGGGAAAAGAAGGAAATTATAGTCCGGAGTTGTATGATTCTCACAAAAAAAAAAACTGCAAATGCACAAATTGGGTACAGCCAAAAAAGATCGTTTTTAAAAGTCAGAATAAGAAAAACCTCAAAACATTAGTAAAAAAACGTCGCACCAACCAATATTGCAAGTGATGAAGAAATGGAATTTTTTTAACTCTTCCAAGATACTTTAGACACAATCCCTAACGGGGGATGTAAAAAAATCATAGGAGACCTCAACGCCCAAAATAGGGAAAAAAATTTTCTAAAAAATGACATTGTGAAAAATTTGGGCCCTTTGGGGATATAAAGAAAGAGGTAAAGATTTATTGAATTTTGTGTACAAATATCTAGTTATTTCCAAAACATTTTCCACACCACCAAGAACTTTAAGTGGTTTTCCCAGACAAAAGAACACGCAACCCAAAATTTATACATTTTGCTGAACCCGAAAAGGAAAAATTGCATAAAAAATGCCAAAACAAGACCTGGTGCCGACTGCAACAGTGACCCCCAACTACTAAATATCGACTTTAGAAAAAGACTCAAAAAGATGGAGCGTCAACCCACCCCTAATGCTCGACTACAAAACTCTTGATAGCAATTACAGAATTAAAAGGTCAAAAAAATTTTAAAATACTCAATCAAGTGAAATATAAAACACCCAAAGAGTTGTGGGGAAAAAGGAAAAGAACTCTGTGGCACGCTTAAGAAAATATCGCAAAAAAAAAAAACAAATTCCCCCCGGAATCTGAAAAAAACACTAAGTGAAATTGAAACAAGATGCCTAAAATCAAAGGGGATCAAAAATTCAGTTGAAAAAGTAATTTTCAAAAAACAAAAAACAAAAAATTTAAGATTTTTGCGACAAGATAAGGGAAAAAATTTTAAAAGAACATTGCCCAAAAATTGAAAAAATGTTTTTCAATAAAACAACTAAAAAAACTCTACCAAAGGGGTACGAAACATCACACGAAAATTTAAACCCACAAGGACACTATAAAAATGAAGTGGACTTGTTTTTTGTATGGAAAAGAAGTCAAAGTAGAGGAATCAATATTGTTCCAACCTATACAAAAAGAATAAAGATTAACACATAATTAGACAATGACAACGAAAATGAAAAACCCCCATGCTAACGAAGTTATAAAAGCCCTAAAAAAGTAAAGAATAAAAAGACCCGGAATAGAGAAAAACAGCAGAACTAATAAGAAAGTGGCGAAAAGGGTTTAAACTTCTTCTACAAACTCTGTACAAAAATATGGAAAGAAAGAAAATGGCCAGAAGACTGGGAAAAAACAATCTTCTCCCTACCTAAAAAGGTGACGCCTCCAAAGCAACAATAATAGGACAATTACATTAAAAAGCCACAGCAGCAAAATTTTGTTGAAAAAATTTTTGCTGAAAGAAAGAAATTGAAGTTAAGAGAGGAAATTTCAACGAACAAGCGGTTTCCACCGGAAAAGGTCCGAAACCCGATTCTAAATCTAAAATTGATCATAGAGAAAAAAGAGAACACAAAAAAACCTATACCTGTGTTTCACGATTATGGAAGCTTTTTATACTGTTGCACGAAACCTCTGGAAAAACATGAACGTTGAGTTTCCCAAAAAACAAAATAAAAGCCCTGTATACCAACAACAAGCTGCTGTAAGAACCCCTTAGGGGTTAACAGAAAGGTTCGAAGTCAAACAAGGGGTGTGACAGGGTTGATTTTGTCTCCGCAAACCCCTTTTAAAAATATTCTGAAACAAATTTTGAGGGTGCTCTAGAGAATTTTGAAGGGAATGTGGGGTGTTTGGGGGATACAAAATATCAAATCTGAGGTACGCCCAGATATAGTTTTGATTGAAAGCAGTATCACTGAACTAAAACAAAAAACTAGATAAAGTTTGAAAAAGCAAGCGAAAAAGGTGGCTTGTTTTTTTAATGCCCAAAAAAACTAAGATCTGAAGATTCAAAGATAACCGGCAAAGAACAATGATGAAAATGTTTTCAATCAAGGAATGATTGTGGAAATGGAAAGAGTTCATTATCTTTGGAGCTGTTTTTTTTAACTATACATTGATGATTCACCGGAGATAAAAAAAAAAAAATTGCCATTTCCAAAAACCACAATTGCCTCAAAAACTCTGGAAAAACGAAGCATTACCTTACGGACAAAGTGAGGGTTTTTGAAAGCATTTGTTTTTCCCAATTTATCAAGGTTCTGAGTGTTTGGGGCTGAAGTAATAGACAAGAAAAAACAATAGTTTTTAAAAGTGGGGTTTCGACGATTTTCTCTATTTGCTGGACAGAGAAGAGCGAATATGAAATGCGAGAAAAAAAATTTTAAAGACCGGGGTTGGACATCTTAAAAAGGGGGAAAATTTAAAATTTTTTGGTCGTGATGAAAGTAAAAGTATTAAAGCTTCTGACAGGGGTGGTGTAAAAACAGAGGGAAAAGGCCCCCCCCCCAAAGACAAGACTGAGCGACAAAATCAAAGATATTTGCGGGCTGTCGTGGTACAAGGGAAAGAAAAGCGTAAGATCGAGTTTAGGGCGAAGGATGGTGGAGAGGTCCCCGGCCTCAAACATGAGCATACCCTTTTGATTATAATATATTATATATATTATTTTAAAATAATATAATATTATATAATATATATAATATATATATTTATAT
This sequence comes from Penaeus monodon, assembly GCF_015228065.2. Lineage (NCBI taxonomy): Eukaryota > Metazoa > Arthropoda > Malacostraca > Decapoda > Penaeidae > Penaeus > Penaeus monodon. The sequence continues at coordinate 38,498,267 of NC_051394.1, forward strand.
ATATATGATAGAATTTAGGGATTTTGTTTTTTGACAGAATGTTCCCCCAATTGCTGTGACGCAACAAGAAAAAACATTTACTCAACGTGGCAATAATACTCGTGGCGGGCTTTGGGACTTGAGGGGCCTTTTTTTGTTCACACTGTTCGGATCATCCATATTTTTTAAATTTTCCAAAAACCCTTTCAGAAAATTTTGATTGCTGCGGTCAATGGGCATTTTTATTTATATTCATATCAATATGATAAGCACTAAGTTATGATGAATTTCGGAGTGTCTTTGTTAAAATAGTGCTTTCCAATTTGGGCCCCCATAATACTGGAATCCTTTTTCATCTTTCTAAGATAGGAAATTCTTAGCAACTATTTTTTCTTCTCTCCTTGTTTAATGGATATTCAAATATATTACTTACAAACAAACATGAAGATAAGTTAATATTTTTTTTCTCGATGCACATGGGTTTCTGTAGGGATGGGTGCTCCAGTTAACGGGGAGGCCCCTGCTTACACCGTCCTCGGTTACTGCGCTGGACCTTACGACAACAGCTCATGATGAGTTTCTTTTTTTTCATAAACACTTGCTTCGCATAGAATTTGCCCTATGTAAGAATACACAAATACACATAGTCATAAACACACACACACACACACTCGCACACGCACACGCACACGCACCCACACGCCCGCACACACACACACACACACACACACACACCACACACACACACACACACACACCACAAAAACACACACCATATAATATTTTATATATATATATATATATATTATATATATATATAATATTATTATATATATATTATATATAAACGGAAAGCAATCAAAATTCCCGAGCATATCCGGATTGCAGACGTAAGTTCAGCAATAATAAACCTAGATCATCTCTCAAAAAGTTGAAGAAAGCGAAGATTGCAACCGATATTTTAACTCAGTGCATTTCAGATCAACCAAGGGGTGCGAGAAAACTATAAAAAAAGAGTTTTTAAAATCTGCCAGAGGTCCCTAACAATGACAGTGACCATCGTTTTGATGCCTTCATTGAAAACATGAAAGCAGCAGATCCTAAGACATTCCCAACAGTAGAGAAAAGAAGCCCTTATCAAGCTGGTTCCACTCAGAGCTCAAAGACCTGGTATAAAAACGGCAAGTTTCAAAACAAAACCCCGTACAATATGAACTAGTAGGAAAACCACGGAAAAGTGGCTCCAGGAGATTTGTAATGAAGTAGAGAATCTAGGTTCTTCATTAGAAAGAGGACGTTAATACTCGTTGGGAAGAATATGTTCAAAACTTTGTTGACAGTGAGCAAGAGCCAGATTATCTAATCCTGGGAGCTGTTACATCTGGTCCACGAATTCTCAATTCAGAAATGAGCTGGTTTCCACAGCAAATGAAATTATGGAAAGCATATATATGTATATATATACATATATATGCATATATATATACATATTTTTTAAAAATATATAAAACGTATTATATATTTTATATATATTTTATTATTATATTAATTATATATATTATATAAAATATATATATTATATATATATATATATAATATATATATAAACATATATATATTATATATATATATTTATATTAAACTTTATTTTTTTTAATATTTTTAATTATATAATAATTATATATATATATATATATTTTATATATTATATTACGTATTTATATATATATATATATATTATATTATATAATTATATATATACCGTTTATATAGGTGTATATTATAGGTGTTATTATATATATATAATATTACGTATATTATACTATAAATTAATATATATATATATATATATATATATATTTTATATATATATTATATATATATATATTATATATATATATAATATATTTTTTAATATTATTTATATAATATAATATTTTATTTTTATTTTAAAATTTTTATATTTATAAATATAAATATATATATATATATATTAATATAATATATAAATATAATATATTATAATATATATTTTATATAATATATATATATATATATATTTTTTTTTTGGGTTTTTTGGGTTTTGGGTTTGTGTGTGTGTATACAAATAAAACTTATTATATCTAAAAAGAACTGTTCTCTCCGTGACGACCTAGGGAAATCCCCGGTAATCCCCGGGAATGCACAGTTGAACCTTTCCAGCCCAAAGAGCAAAAGGGGAATCATAATGGTTCCTGTCCTCCCAAACGGAAAGAGGAGAAAAGCCTCCCAAACAAATTTGGAAATCTTACCTGGTAAATATGAAAGTTCTCATATAGGAAGTACCTGGGGTGAAGACCATGGATTAGGATCTTGATATTTTTAAGTACCGGGAAAAAACGTAATCAAATTTTTAAGAAACCTGAATATCCCCCCGGTGAGATGGTAGCCTGATATTTGAGATTTCGTCAAAAAAAAAGAGTGCCATCTCGTGCAAAATGAGACATTTTCTGGGCTCAAATTCTGTTTTCAAAAAAACTCAATCTTAAAAGGGGGAAATTTTTTTTTCCCGGACATGTGAGGGATTTGGGGGAAAATTCAAGAATTTTTAAAAAGTATCATAGAAGCTCTCCCCTAAAATTTTTTAAGTTTGTCCCCAGAATCAGTTTAAGTTGGCATGGTACCCCCCGAAGAAAAAGCCATCTGTGTCCCCCCCCTATGCTCGTTTCCCACTGCCAGGGTCAGGGGCATGGAGCCAACTCGCCTTTTTAGGGAAAATGGAAAAACCAAAGAGGTGTGTAAAGGTGTACAACAGGCTCCAAGGAGATCAACTGCCCAGGTCCAATTGCTTTTTCCCACTGCAAAGAAGCTCATGAATTTTCTTCAAAGCAAGTAAAAGGTACAAATTGAAAATGAACTATTGGTATAAAGGAAAAAGGGAGAAGTTAGTTTTCCAGAGGCAAAGTGACGTGCCCGTGTGCTGTTTGCACAGCCAGGTATGTCCTTTGCCTCGGTTCTAGCCCGTCCTCCTTCCCGCTATCCATACTAATTACACCACACTCTGCCATTACCTTTTAATCCCAGTCCTCAAAAGCTGAAAACCCCTTGGGAGGGTTCACCCGAAACAGAGCAAGAGTGAGGGTATATGGGGGAGACTCCTCCTCTCAAGAAAGGGTTTTGGAGCCCTCAGTCCAGGGTCAGAGGCCAAAAGTGACAGCTCAGGTGCCATCACATCCCCAGGGGGGCCCCACTGCTTTGGGAGAATATCCCAGTAAAACCCAATTTTTGTATGGTACAAAGATTATGACCAGGGAAAACCCCGATATCCCCCGAGAGGATTCCAAGTCCAAGCCCCATTAGGGACCTTGAAATGGCCTCATGTAAGTAGCATGATGTACATCAGGTATTTCCCCCCAGCCCTCCCTGCAGACGACATGCGGTGAAGGCTATGAGAATAGGGGGACACAACCTTACACTGTTTCATCATTACCCTTCCCAATGATTTGGAAAAATCATTTGGGCAGTTGCCACATTCATTTCTACTCTTGGGGGAATTTAAAGGTCAGCATCAGCTTGGGGAGACACTTAGTGCAACCCCATGGGAAGGGCCTTGGAGTCCCTTTTTCTTAGAGTAGAGCAGTTTTTTCTGAAAAAGTACACTCCCACAATTTCCAAATTCAAAATTTTTTCACTGATTTACAATTTTTAATTTACTAGGCAGGTATGGAAAAATTTCATGGAAACACCACTTTCCAAAACTTTTGGAGGGGGAAATGATATTCCAACAAAGGAAATTTTGAGAGGGGGACTTTAATATGTGGACTGAATACGATGTGGAGACAGTATGTCTCCTCAATTTAAAACTGGGACCCCCCTTTGCATGGGTAGGGGCAAGGTGTGTAAATTAGCTGAAGGCTATCCATGTCCTCTTTGAAGATGTGGCATAAACCCCTTTGACAAAAAAAATGTTGCTAATAAGCTAGCAAAACCATGGCAGAGATTTCCTTGAAGGTATTACAGCCCCAATTTCCACTCCTTGGCTGAAAAGGAACAAGACCCAAATTTTATTTTTTTCAGTAGGATTTTAAACGAAATTCCATCACTTGCCATTTTTTTCGCAATGAGAAGGGGTCTGCTTTTCAGGCTGCCGTAAGACTGCCCCCGGAAGTGATGAATTCCTACCCAAAGTAAACTCATTTACCGGGGATCCCAAAAATTTCTGTTGAATTATTCAAAAGGATCTACCCGGGGAAAATTAGCTGGAAGGGGTCCCACAGGAGTGTCTTTAAATGTGACCCTTTTTTCCCTTTCTATAAAAGGCATCGAAAGGTCGTTCCAAGTGTTCTCATGTAATTTTTATGTGGATGACTTTTCACTATACGCCCGGAAAGCTTAAAGGTAATGCAGACTGCAAAAATCAGGTTGTACAGGGGCAACATATCATGGGTTCAAATTTTCCAAACAAAACTATGGTATCTTCCACAAAAAGAAAATTCCCCCTTCCCCCCATTTTGGGGCAAACTCAATGTATTTGTCCAAGAGGTGAAGTACTTGTCTATTTTTTATCAAGGGTTACATGAGTGCTTTTCATCAAACAGTTTTAAAAGGGGAAGTCTGCGGGTTTTTTCAATCTTCTTGGGGGGATACCACACAACGCTTATTCATCTGCAACTCCCTCTTTCCTGGATTTTTGACTCGGTTCATAATAAAGCTTAGAATCTGTACTTTCTTCCCCTGTGGACCCCGTGGCGAAAGGGGAGAATCACTTTTTCATTTACTCGGGACTACATGAGCATGATTTACTACATAGACTAAAAAGGTTTTGGGGATTCCTATTTCCAGAATGGTTTTCAACCCTTAGGGACGCTGATCCTATGGTAGGAGAAGAGGAATTTTGGGGAAAGATCTAATTGAAATCACAAATTTTTGGTGTTGGAATTTCCCCCCTTGGACTAATCAAATCGAGCGGATTTGGTTGAATAAAAAAAGGGGAGAGATCCGAAGCAAAAGTCAGACAAAATTTTTCTTCAAAACACTTTATTAAAAGGATCAGATGAAATATAAATGGTTCAAAATCTGAAATTAGTGTTCTTTGCAGCAGTGCCAGAAGGAAGACTGTTTTGGGCATCTTTCTCTAGCAGCCTCGACTTTATGGTTTACTGCATTTTGCAGCATCAAGATGGGGAGAGATCTTACAAACCCATTCATTTAAATATTTGGACTTCGTAGTCCCTTGCAAGCAATATCGTCACACCCAATGGTGGGGGAGGTTTTAAGATTGGCTTCATGATGTCAACCGTAAAAGAAATGGGTTTTGGGGTCCCAGTGGTATCAGTGGGAAGAGCGGCCGATCGGGGGGCCGGGGCAGCTGCCGCTCATCCCTTCCCCAACTGCCCTAAACCCGCATCAGGAGTTGTCTTCGCGATACAGGGGGGGAACAGGAGGTCCCTCTAAAAACAAATTTCGGAGTAGAGAACCTTCAGTTGGGTGCCCAGCATCCACCCCAACCGAAAAGTAGAAGTTGTATTAACAAGACAAGAATCGGCAACAAAAACTGACTCGGGGCCGATGATGGCTAAAAACTGAATCATTTTGTGAGGGTGCCAAGAGCCTTAACGGTCGCAATACAGGGGATAAAGGGCAACATTCAGACAAAAAACATTAATTCCCCCCCCCCCCCCATATACTTGAAAAAGCTTTGGGGGAGGTTATGACAAGAAGGTGTTTTTAGTGTCCTTAGGGAGACAATTTTTTCAATAATTTTAATTATGATTATGTTTTTCAATAATTTTTTTCCCTATAGAGCATAATATTTTTCTCTGTTTTTTAATAAAATGTTTTTTGCTATTTATAAGAATTTTTGAATTTTTTTTAATTTTTTAAAACCCTTTTGAATATTTAAACATTTCAGTCTAACAAGGTAAAAGCCGCAAGACCTTAGCTGTTGACGCGGCAGAAAATTTTAAGTAACACAACCCAGCTGAGTCCGCAAAACCACGGGACTTCCAATGCCATGGCGAAAATGCAGATAAATGGACATCTATAAATTGGAAGAAAGCAGAAATGTCCATGGAAAAATGAACAAATGAAAAAAAAAAATTATGGAAGCTGCATATACTCGCGGAAAAAAATGTCAACTCGCATGGGGCGATTCAATTTCGATATCAATGGGGAAATTGCATTATCTCACTTTCACACACACACATACACACACAACACAACCCACACACCCACACACACGCACACACACACCACACACCACACACACAATATATATATATTATATATATATATATATAAAATATATTTTAATAATATATATATATATGTATATATATATAATATGTATTGGGGTTGTGTGTGTGTGTGTGTGTTGTTGTGTATGTGTTGTGTATGGTATGTGATGTGTGTGTGTGTGTTTGTGTAGTATGTATTATATAATATATATATATATAATATATATATATATTATATATTTTATATATATATATATATATAAATATTTTATTAATTTTTATAAAATATAATATAATATATATATATTATATATATATATATATATATGTGTGTTGTGTGTGTGTGTGTGGTGTGTGTGTGATACATAGTATTGAATATACACATACATGTTGTGCACACACACACACACCAACACACACAACACACCACACACAAAACACACACACACACACACACACACACACACACACACACACACACACACACAACATACACACAACAAAACCACGCGCACACACCACACACCGCCACAACACCACCACACCACACACACAACACACACCACACACACACACACACACAACACCCCAAAAAAAACCACACACACACAATTTAAAACATAATCACACAGTGTACATTTATATGTAAAAATTTTTATCCCTCTAGGTATAAATGTATCACTCCTAATTTTATGCTTTTTTTAAAATAAAAAATTATGAAATAATAAGCAAAAAATTTTTGCATATTGATACTGATCGGATCGGTAAATTTTTATATATGTATGCTAATAAGATCTTTTTGTAGCATTTAAAAGCAAGTGGTAAGACTTGAAATTTGCTAAGGATAAATTTTAATTGCAGCATATACAATAGGAATGAAAAAATAAAAAGACGACGATGATTATGCATGTTTAAAATTTTGATAATAGAAATAATTGTAACGTTAATTTAAAAATGTAAATAGTAATATTAATAATGATGTGATGATGTGATGTTTTGTGGTTGAAGTGGTAATGATAATATAATGATAATGAAAATGAGATGATGATGATATGATGATGAGATGATGTGTGATGATGAGGGGAGGAGGAGGAGGAGGATGAAAATGAGACGAGAGGATAAAGATGAAAAACCTATAAAAAATTAAAAGATGATAGTAGTAGCAATAAAAAGTTGTATGCTAAAATAATAAATAATAATGTAATAATAATAAAAATAATAATAAAATTAATAAAATAATGATAATAAAATAATAATAATTAATAATAATAAAATAATAATAATAATAAAAATAATAATAATAATAATAAGAGTAACAAAAATAATAATAATAATAATAATAATAACATAAAACAATGAAAATAATAATAAAAACTGATTATAATAAAATAATGATAATAATAATAAAAAATAAAAAATAATTTTTTTTATTATTATTATTTTTATTATTATTATTATTATTATATTATATTTATTTTTTTTATTATTTTTATTATTATTGTCATTATCTTTTACAATATTATAATTTTTTATATAATAAAAATTGTATAATGAATTCAAAAAATTTGCATCCGATTCTGAATACAAATTCTACAAGGCTATTTTGAATTTTAGATTTGCACATATCATTGTGGATACAAAGAGATAGTAATATAACACAATGTTAAAAAAAGAAAAAAAATAAAATGCAGCAGTAAAATTTTAAAAAAAAAAAAAATTCAAAATTTTACTACTAAAACTACCCAAAAATGGTTATAAAGACTTGAACCGGCCAAGGCGCTTTAAAATTCGCATCCGCGTCCATGGTACGAATGCTACGAACATCTTGAATAATTAGACAACGTTCATGTAATGTGAAAAATAGAGTTAAAGGTAGCAAATTTTCTACACGCCGTCATACACAATATACTCCGTAGTATACCGTACATAAGTGTAATAAATGTTACTTTAGTAAAATTTGATGATGAAGATTATTATGAAAATAATCTCATCTTATGGTTTATTCCCACATGAAAAAATAAATTTTATATTATATTTTTTGTTTTCTTGAAACTAATACAAAAATATCTGAAAAAAAAGAAGTGCGTAGTGTATAGAAAAAATAGATGGCGAAACTAACCAGCCCTGCTTTATTGAACATTTGCATTATTTTTTTTAATCGGGTTCTGTATGATTTAATTCTAAAAAACATAAAAATAAATAAATAAAATGGAAAAAGGCTTGCCCCTACGATAGTTACCCTTGATGAATAAAGGTTTTGAAATGTTTAAACTTATCTGTATAACAGCCTTTTTTAGATCAACCCGTTTATAAGGTGAACCTCCGGACCCCTTTGGTTTTTTGGAATTACATTCTAGTAAGATGATTTGAAACTGTTTTAATTCATAATTGGGTCTCCTTTTTCTGGTCAAAATATTGATGGCTATTATTTCCGCATCCCCACCCGCAAGTAATGACAATGGATACAGAAGCGAGCAGAGAAAAAATGAACCCCATTTTTTTCAACTAAGGGTGGGATTGTGTTTGTTGGAATATAGGGGATATAGGTCCCCGTTCAGTTCCAGACAATTTTTTTTTTGCTGCGAAATGTGTATTTCACTTATTGTACTTTTTGATCTACAATTTAACAGCAGTAAAAGATAACACGATCACAAGGGAAATTTAAAAAAGTTTTTAGAATACAAAGTGAGAATAAGAGATCCCTCTGTAGCTGACTTTTTGAGTAATAACCATTTCCGTTTCAAAGGGAAAATAAAATGTTAAAAAAGGAAAAATTGACTGAGTGAATACTTTTTAAATTACTTTTCCAAATAGGAGGGAGAGGGCAAACCCCGCCAAAATATGCAAGTGTACTTTGTTCAAAATACGGTTGTTTTTCCCGTACCCTCGCTGTGAAAGAATGGTTGTAATGGGGACAGTAGTGGGGTTTTAAATAACGTTGAATATATTAAGGGCAATTAGAACAAGTTTTTATACGGAAATACGAGGGAAAAATACACCAAAAAATAAAACATTTGCAAAGCTGTGAATTTAGACCTGGCAAAATATGTGTTTAGATAAAAATTTCATTAAATTCTGCTAAAAGCAAGGGGGGCGGGGGAGCTGTTAAGTTTTTTAGATCGATAAAAAAAGTGGCGAGGGCCGTAGTTGACTTTAAATATATTAAGGGTCCCAGTGCAGGAACGGAAAAAAACGTCAATCCCCTCAGGGTATGAACAAGATCTTTTCATTCCCACCGAGTAGGATCTCCCTTTTACCGTTCCCTCGACGAAATTTCGTTTAACATCCAAAAAGCTTTTTTTGTCGTTGGGGTCGGATTTCCTTTGGTACAGCACACCATGTGCTCGAAAATTGATCTAGTTTCTAAGTTTTTTGACAATAACAAAAAAAAATAATAGCTTGATGTGATGATGATATGATGATGATGATGATGATGATGAGATGATGATGATGATGGGTGATGATGATGTGATGATTATGATGATGATGAGGGGTTTAGTTGTTGTTATTGATGTAATTTAAAAAAGACATTTTATGAGATAAAGACAGTGATAAAAATAAAAAAATATAATGATGAGTGGGAATATCAGCAAAATAAAACAATCCCGTAACAGTTATAAAAATAAAATAAAAGGAATTTTTTTAGCAATTACGGTTTTTAAAGAAAGTTTTAGGACCTTTTTATTCGTTTAAGGTAAATACTTAAATATACACCTTACGAGAGTAAAAACACATTATAGTAAAATTTTTTAAACTGGAATGAATTTTCCAAAAAAAAAAAATTGCATTCCACGGAAAACTGTTTTATAAAAGAAACCACCCATTTGCATAGTGGATATTACCCAAGATACATATATACTGTAAACATTTTGATGAAAGCAATTTTTTCTTGCTTCACATTTTTCTGAAGCAACCCACAGCTGTTATACTCCATTTAGGGTTCGATCGGGATATAAAAAAACGATATTTTACGGAGC
>NC_051394.1:38510467-38527967 GCF_015228065.2 Penaeus monodon
TTAATTAAATTAAAATATATATATATATATATATATAATATAATATATATATACACATATATATATATGACAAAACATGCCAGGTCCGCCGCAACTTTTAGAAATATGAAAATTCTATCACATCCAATTCTTATGGTGAATCACGCTTGATGGTCCGTTTAACAAAGTGCACGCAGATCACCCAAATCTAATCATCTTGCCCCTGGGACATAGATAACTCATCCTTGAAATTTTAGTTCATCTGTAACTTCTTAACACAATCTTCCTAACACACCGAGCACCAAGAAATCAAGAATAGGCTTCAAACGGTGCTAAGGCATTATATCCACTTTGGTCAAGATTATGACAATAATGGTAATAATGAAAGTAATGACAGAAAATTGATAAAATCTATACTGATTAATAGTCATACCTAAATCACAATTAGATCGCTAACACATACAATCAAAGAAATTTTCGCACAGCTGTTCTTCCTGATCAGTTGTGTTAGTAATAAGTTCATTTATTTCATTGATCATCCGTGTGTATGTATTGCTGAATTACTATTTCATATTTCTAATTTTCACCTTACTGTAAACTAATATGTATATGTAAAAAAAATAAGAAATAAAATATTTGGTTCACTTAGCTGAACTGATTTCTGTGGACGATAGGATTTTTGGTAAAAAAAACACTTTTGTTTACTTACGTGAGTGTGCATTAATATCTAACCAATGAGCAAGGAAAAAAAAAGAAAAGAAAAGAAAAGAAGAAAAAGAAATCTTAAAACTGCAGACGTTTGTGTTCAAATTACCCAAAACCTGACCTCAGGGTTTTTATCGAATGGAAATAACAAGGGATTGTCTCTGGCACCAATCACCTTAAACATGGCTTCACACACAAAAAAGAAGGGGAAAGAAAACCACAGTGTAATATCCAACAATGAGGAAGAATGCTGGGCGAATCGCAAAACAAAATCATCTGGCCTTTGATTCAATGGCGTCCAACCGGTCCGGACTGTGTCTCTTCCAGAGTTATCTGAAAAGGACACAGAGTAATATTAAAATTTATTTGCTTTCTATAAGAGTTTTGGAAAAATGCTCACTTATTCCATTACAATTATATAATGTATTATAAGGAAGACAGGAAAATAAAGTAATACAATACTTACAATAACGTTTTAACATTTCAAACAGATTTATATATATATATATATATATATATATATATATATATATATATATATATATATATATATATTATACTTTTTTATACATATTTCACTAACTCTTACATTGGATATTAGAAGTGACAAAACTTAACGGGCAAATATCGAGATATTTTGAAAACAAAGCTGACTAAATCATCAGAAATTGTGATTATTGCACTATATAATGATTCAGGATTTGTCCAAGGGCAGCATTTATCAAATTCTCCACAGAACCAAGTACTTCCCTCGCTTAGGCGGGTTGCTTGAGTGTATGAAACGTGTAAATTGAGATCTTTCATCAAATATATTTTCAAGCAAATTTATAAGTTTCATTGTAGAAACAAAAATAACTTTCATATCAACACAATATCTAATATATATATATAGTATCTATATAGATATATAGAATATATATATATATATATATATTATATATATATATATTTAATATAATATATATATATATATATAATATAGTGCATATATATATATATACCATATATATAATACATATATATCTATATTAGATATATATATTATATATATATATATATATTATCTATCATCATATCATGAAATGAGTATTTCGCGGTATATATTGACCAATTTGTACAAGATCCGCGCGCCGGACAACATAAAATTGAATCCGAAATGCTTCGTGACTGTATCAAGCTGCAGGCGAAAATATGGAATGGAACAAGGACTATGCCCAGGAGGACTGGCTAATTGGTCAAAGATGAAGAGCTAATCCATGAGAGAAATTTGGACTGCAAACCTACAATACAAGAAAGCCTCAAGACTTATGAATGGGTCACGCCCGTCATAATGCCCAATGTACTCTTTGCACCCGGGGAACAAGGAACAATTGAGAAAAAAAAGATGGCAGAATCTCCTTATGCGCCGGAGAAAATTCATATAACTAAACAGGTAAATAGTAAACAACATTAAATATTTATACTAAACACCTGGAAAGATTTTACTGCTCAAAATTACCTACGTAGTGCTGTCGTATAATCATTGTTACTTTTCATTCTATAAGGCCGTGTACTAACTAAGGGACAATGGATGTTAGTATCACCCTTTAGATTTCATTTCCGTTCATAACTGGATAATTAGATCCCCTTTATTTACCGAATTAATTGAGGAATGTTTGTTGCACCCATTTTAGTAGCAATACTGATTAATGTTTGTTCGCTACTAACTTCAGAAGGCATTAATGATAATGTTTGATGCACCAGTTTCAACAGCAATTAATGAAAATGTCGTTCAAACACACCAATTTCAGGCACGATTAATGATAATGTTTGCACCAATTTCATCAAGAGTTAATTAAATGTTTGTTTCACCAGTTTCAACGCAATTAATGATATGTTTGTTGGCAACCATTTCAACAAGTATTAATGATATATATTTATATATATATATTTATACATATGTAGATAATATATATATATGTAATATCTAATAACCAGACACACACACACCACACACACTACCCACACACACACACACACACACAAACACACATATATATATATATATATATATATATTATATATATATTAGTATATATAGATAATCTATAACATACATACAATACATACATATGCATATATATATATATATATATATATATAGATATCTATATATATATATAGATACTATATATATTATATATATATATATATATATATATATATATATATATATATATATATATTATGTGTGTGTGTGTGTGTGTGTCGGTGTGTTTGTTGTGTGTGTGTATACACACCACACACACACTCACAAACACACACCACAACATAGATACACACACACACACCCACACACACACACACTCAACACAGACACACACACACACACACACACCACACCCACACACATATTATATATATATATATGTATTATATATATATGTAATAATATATATACATATATAATATATATATAATATATATGTATATATACATATGTGTGTATAATATATATCTTATAATATATATATATATATATATATATATATATATTATATATATATTGTTTGCATACACACACACACCACAAACACACACAGACACTAGATACACACACACCCGCAGACAACAAACAACACACACACACAAACACACACACACACACAAACACACCACACACAGACACACACACACCCACACACACACACACACACACACACACACACATGTAATATATTGTATACATATGTATATATATATATATATAGATATATAGATATCTATATATATATAATATGTATATATATATAATGTATGTATTATATAGATCAGATATAATGTATATATATATATATATATATATATATATAGTCATATATTTATATTATATGATAAATATATATCTATATATAATATATACACACACACACACACGACAACCACACACACACATTACCTATATATACATATAGATAGATAAATTGGATAGAAAGAAAAATACAAATAGACAGATAGATAGATATATAATACATAGATATGATATATAGATCATAGATAGATAGATAGATATTTGTATATATATGTATGGTGTAAATATAGATATATATATATATTATATATAGATCTATATTTAATATACAATATCTATATATAATATATATATATATATATCTACATATATATTATATTCTATTATATATTATCTATATATTCTATATATATATATATATATGGATATATATTTATATGTACACACACACACAACACACACACACGAAAAGAAAACACACACACAACACACACACACACACACACAACTACACACACACGCACACACAAACACACACACACACACACACACACATACACACACATTTTTTCTTTCTATCTATCTATCTATTTGGGATGTGTAATATATAATGTATATATTGTTTTGTGTGTGTGTAATAATAATATATAAATAATAATAATAATAATAATATAATACTAATAATAATAATATTCGGTTTATTGATTTTCATGCAGTCAGAGGCTGAAAATATACATTAGAATACAGATAGGAGACAAAACTAATATACATAAACATATAAACAACACATAACAAACATAAACTATAACATCATTAACAACAATATAAACAGATAACAAAGCACAGTACAAATCAGTTGACTAGGTTTGATCAAGTAATGTGGAACTAGTGGTTTCGTTGATAGTCGGACTAGAGTGGGTTACGTGCTCTCGTGGAGGCGGTCAGTGCTGGCCCTGATGGGCACCAGTTTTATTGGCGGCGCGAGCCCGGCGAGGCGGCGGCGCGTCGGGGGGCAGAGGTCACGGTGGCGTGATGGCACAGCAATTTTGTAGACCAGACGATGCAGTGAAGGTTGAGTTATTGAGTGGCGAGGGTTGTGAGGTCTAGGGCAGCCAGTGCGCTTGTCCGTAGCTGGTAACATGACAGGACCGAGAATGATCTTGCTGCCCTTTTCTGCACCCTCTCAAGTTGTAGCAGCTGGAGGCGGTGGGGAGGGGGCCAGAGGCGGTGAGGCGTAGGTCATTTAGGCATGATGAATAGCCTGTAGATATCTGAAGCTCCGGGAGTGGAACGCCAAGGGACTTGAGGCGACGCAGCATGTGAAGCCTGTACGAGGCAGACTCAACAAACGAATGTCTCTGACGTGGCTGCTTCCAAGGAGGCTTAATCGTCGAGGTGACGCCGAGCAGCTTGGTGGAACGGACTACGGGTCGAGCGGATGGTGTCCGAGCGTGAGGATGGGCGGGGGGCGGGTTGGTGGAGAAGTCGAACTGCATAACAACTGACTTCTGGCATTGTGTGACGTGGATTTGCGGTGGTCCAGGAAGAGGATGTCGAGGGTGCGCTGGATGGCGGAGTGGTCAGGGCGAGGACTATCAATGGCGGCGGCGATGTCGAGTCCATCCACGACTTTCCAACGATTCTCGGTATCGAGGAGAGCGTCGTTAATCATGACTAGGAAGCATAAGGGGCCCATTCTATTCCCCTGGGGGACTCCCGGACGTGAGTAGCAGAAGCTGGGACTTGACCCTGCACGCCGACGGCCTGTTGCCTGTTGAGAGAAAGTCCTGCCAGCCAGGGGATTGAGGCCTCCCCTGATGCCCGTGGACTCTTGCTTTTTGAGATAAAAGTATTGTGGTCGCACCCAGGTCGAAGCTTTCTTGGAAATCATGAAGATGCTGGTGACGGAGGATTTGCGCCTTGTCGAGGTGGGATTGGACGACGTCGATGAAGCTGACGAGGCAGTGTGTGGTGGAAGAGGAGCGCATGTTGCCGAACTGCCGAGTGGTCAACGCTGGGCGCGAGGTGTGTGTGTTGTGTGTGGTGTGTTTGTGGTGTGTGTGTGTGTGTGTTGTGTGTGTGTATACATCGTATTTTCTGTGTTTTTTTTTGTGTTGTGTCTTATATATATATATATATATATATATATATATATCTATATATATATATATCTATGTTATATTTATATATGCTTCAATTTGGTAAATTAATCTGTTCCCACTGCTTTTTTTCCATTTGCCTTCATCTTCCTTAGCGTTTCTTCTCACCTCATCTTCATTGATGGCTTCCACCTCACAGGATCCCCCCTGGTCCTCCGCACGTTGCTCCCTAGGATTTCTTCAATTCATGAAGCTTTAAAATACAACCGCCACCTTTTCCAGAATATCCTCATCATTTTACCATTCCCTCAATCGTTTCTTTAATTCATTTTGTCTGATAGATGTCTCTCGATTTTGTCCCTTTGTTTAGCAATTCAAGTACCTTTTTCGTACCTTCTGTTTGTATCAAGTCTTCGTAAGAGTTGGTTATATCTCTTGCTTTGCGTTGCTAACAGCTCTTTTAGCTTCCTTCTTTGTTGTTTTGTAGTAAGCTTTTTTCTCTTCAGATGATCTCAAAGAGTTTCTTCTTTGCTCTCCTTCTTCCCCCTTCACTAATTCTTCTCTGTACTTCATCACAAAACCCCCCCCACCACCACGTCTCCTTTCATCCTTTGCCATTCCGGGAGGTTTTGCCACAGATTTCTCTCCCAGATCCCGCCTGTCTTCTGCGATTATTCCCAGTCACACCGCTCCTTTTTCCGGGTCTACGTCTTTTCTAGGGTCTCTCTAACCTTACTGTAAATCATCTTCTGGCTCTGCGCTTCTTTTAGCTTCCACCACTTGATTTCTGGGTTTCCTTGACTTCCGCTGGGGTTGTTGACTTCACAACATTAAGTGTGCAATGACTGGTCGGTGTTGTTTGTGATGCTTTCCCCCCAAGAATTACTTTAAGTCTTTCGTATTCTTGCATTTGAGCGCGCAGAGGATGTAATCTATGTTTTGACTGAGTGCCTCCACTTTTGGTAGGTGATCTTGTGCCTGTGGCTTTCTTATAAGAACGTGTTTACGATCCACAAATTATGCCTCATCGCGAATGTCACGAGTTCTTCCCCACCACATTCTTAGTACATAACCAAAATTTGCCATCGTCCTCTTTCTCTGCCTGAGTTATCACCCCAACGTTCCATTGATATCACCCCCCTATTCCATAGTTTCTTCTCCTCAGCTTGGAATTTTCTCACTTCTTCGTCCAACTTCCTCCCAAAACCTTCTCCTTCTCTTTCGTCTGCACAACCCTTGTTGCACCGCATACAACACTCATGATGTTCACCACCAGTTTCCTCTCTCCTCTGAAGCCAGATGATTCGTCTGACAAAGATCTTGGCACTTCTAGTACCCCTTCCTTGAGTTCCCATACAAAACAATTCCAACTCCGTTCTTTCTTCCATCTTCTCCTATGTAGAACAGTTTTAAATCCGTTTCCAGTTCTTTGGCTTACCCCCTTCCACTTTTGTCTCCCTGCAAGCACATGATTCTTAATCTTTCTCCTCTCCTCGGTGCACCAGTTCCGTGCTCCTCGCTGTCATACTCCCACATTCAGTGTTCCAATTGCTTCAAAACGTATTCGCTCTGATACGGGTCCATTTCTCACGAGTGTACGGCGATGTCCTCGCGCGTCGCCTACGGGGACGCCCTAGCGAGCATATCTTGAGAATAATGTTCCACCTGATTCATTTTTGGATTTGAGCACAGTTTTACGGTCGATGCCCTTCCGTCACACCCTCCCCATTTATTCCGGGGGGCCTTGGGACCCGGCCCTAGAAGTGTTATGGCTTGCACCCTCCCAATGGCTGGGTTATATATATATAATATATATATAATATATATATATATATATATATTATATATATATATATATATATTTATATATATATTTATATATATATATATATTTATTTATACATATACATATCTCTACATATATATACATATATATATTATATATATATATATATATATATCTATATATATATAATGATATATAATATATATATATATACATATATACATACTATACGTGGTATATACATGTATGTACTCAACACAAACACACACACACACACACACACACACACACACACACACACCTCACACACACACAAACACCACATATATGTATATATATGTTATGTATATATATACATATATCTATAGGATTAATCTATATGATATATATGTATATAGATAGCATATATATGTAATATACACACACACCAACACAACACCCATATACATATATATACACATAAATAGATAGATAGATCGAAAGAAAAATAGATATATTAGATCAGACAGATAGTATAAATAGATGTATACATAGATAGATAGATATTCTTTTTTGTTGATATATATATGTATGGTGATATATATATACAGTACACACACACACACACACACACAACACCACACACACACACCACACACACATATATATATATATATAATATATATATATATTATATATATACATTTTTTTTTTCTTCTTTTCCTTTTTTTTTTTGTTTTTCTTTTTTTTTCTTTTTTTTTACAGCCATTCATGTCCACCTGCAGGCAGAGACCTCTCTTCAATTCACTACTGAGAGTTATATGCAGGGCCCCCTTCCTGATTGGATGCCTTTCCTAACAACCGCGGTTTTGTGCCACCCTACTGAGGCATCAGAGACTGGAGCAGTCTGGATTTACTCCCGGCAAGTCCACAATAGACCGTATTCTAGTGCTATTCGAGATTGTGGAACGCCGTCCGTGAGTTTGGTCGTGGGTTGCCTGCAACCTACATTCACCTCAAGAAGGCGTTTGCTCGGTGCAATCGGAATCGCTATGAAGATCCTGGACTCAGGTGATCGACACAGATTAATTGCCTAATAGCAGCCTTTATATTGAACTAAAGTGCCCTAAGTGGGTGGGGGTCTGTTGAACTTCTTCCTTTAATTCGGGGGAGGTGTGTGTGTGTGTGTGGGTGTGTGTGTGTGTGTGGGTGTGTGGGTGTTTGTGGTCCTTGGCACCAACAGCTTGTGTCCTTGCGTGGCAGGACATTGGTCGAGAAGGATGCAACGATGGTCGAACAGTAGACTTGACCACCGCTGCAGTAGTAGGGAACTTACAGCTCCTTTGTGGTGCCGCCGTTTTTCAACCATGCAGGCCGACCCCCGGCAATGAAAAGAAACTCATGAGCTGAGTCTCGTGTTCGGTGCCACAAGGTCCAGAAATGCTATAGGATTCTTGAAAAAGAGCTAAGGGCAGCACAGAAACGATGCATAAGGAACTATGCAAGTTAAAAGGTCGAATTAAAACAAAGTCGAATTGGGATGCACGGTTTGACTATGGAATAAACTACGGACATGAACAAGAGGATAAAAAAAAAAGAAAGAAAAAAATACCACACACCCCAAACACACATACATATATATATATAAATATATATATTATATATTATATATATATATATATATATATATATATATATGTGTGTGTTGTGTGTGTGTGTGTTTATGTGTATGTGTATGTTGTAAGTGTACGTGTATGTGTCATGTGTATGTGTATGTTTATGTGTATGTGTATGTGTATGTGTATGTGTGGTGTGGTGTTGTGTGTGTGGTTTGAGTACATACTTTGTAAAATTAGTTTTAACAATAGGCATATCAAGGACAGATACATCTAATATCTGTAATGAATCCTCGTATGGTTAATCAAAGCAATGGTTTAATAATAAAGAGGTGAAGACAAACCCTATCTGTATAAGAGTATCCTTTAAAATATCAGGTACCAACTCCGGATCACCGCAATTAAAAGTCTAACATATAAAGAATGACATCATCCTCGTTTCTTAAGAATCATTTTTCTCACCGGTTACCACAGGTACAAATAGTCAGTGAGGTTGGAAAAGGACCTACAGAAATTATCACACAGGTAGTGGTCAAGAGTCCTTCCTGCTGATACATTAGTGACAACTAATTAAGTAAGAGTCCATCTAATTAAGATGAAGTTGTGGACTGCTAAACATTCCTCTTGGGTGCCGGTGTGTTAAGGTGGCAGTTTCTAACTTCATTATAGTGTCAAATCATACAAAAATGTTTTAATGAGTTATAAGACTAGTTTCTAATTCAACATAAACTATCTAACCCTGTACTTGTGACATGACAGAACCCTTTATTTGCTGGGTAAAAACAGCTATATAAAGGTACTTGTATTGCTAAACGGTATCCCATCAGAATTTGTCTTTTTGGATTGTATTGGCAAGGTTAGTTCCTATGGGGCACAGATAATCGGAATGCTCTGAACTCTACTTCATTGCTATACAGTTCATTACGACGTGAATCAAGTCGTCTGGATCAAAACTGCAACAATCTATTTATGGAGCGCAGAGGTCCTAAAACCAGATGTGGAATGAGAAGGTTCTGTACATACTTAAATGTACTTTTCCATTAACAATAGGAACATGACCCGTTGTGAGGATCATAAGGAGTAAGACCAAAATGTTATACTTTAAGTGAGCTAGGGCTGCTTGTTTTTTTTACGTTTTCCACAACAGGAAGATTATTCATTCACGTTAAATCCTTTAAATGGGAAAGCAACTAACTGATTTAATATTCCTGTGAGCATACTTTCCCTGAAACATTTTGATAAACTGCTGTCACTTCCACTGTCTATGGAAATGAACAACTTTGGCAGGGTCTCCGTTCAAATATTCTTTAAATCCTCCATTTTTCACATCTCATTTCGAGGCTCAAACCAAAGTTACCATACTCCCGTTCTTAATTGGACGTTACTCAGTCTCACTATAAACAGTGCAACACACCAGCAACCTCTGCTTTCATTCTGATGCTGTGAGGTTTACCTTATGCTAGTTATTCTTGCAAGGACTTCTCTCCTCAAAAAGTGCTACAATTGTTTCCTTTATAAGTTTTATCAAATTGACAATAGTCCCGTGATTCAATTGCATATCTAATTTATCTAAAAGGGATTGCTAGTTGACAGCTTTTTTTAAATAAATAAAAGCGCATTCTTTTACGGGAAACGCTAATACAAGCTATGGTTTGGTTCCGGTTTTGCTTCATCTTGCCGAATTTTGTCCGAAACAGTCCCCTACCTAGCTTGCCTTACGAATAATAAACAAACTTTCATGAATGCCTAATTTCCTGTCGTAGTGTGACAACTAGTAGAATGACCTGTTATAACGTATAAATTTACGAGAAATCTTGAACATAAAAAAGGTTATAAACAATAAGCTGTCATTATTCCACTCATACTTCAATCGCATAGATCTGATCACAGCTTGCTAATCTTATAATGTCATATATGGGCGACAAAGTAATAACATTCAGATAATTTCACCATAATTTTCTCATTTCTGTCACACAGTTTGTTTTTAGTATTTGTGACTCATAAAACTTTAGCAGCATTCTCTGAAGGTGGTTCGAATAATACTTTGTTTATGAAACCAAACCAAGATATACTAAATAGTGAGGCGTGAGCCGCCACTGGAATCGTTATATAGAATCAGTCGTACAAGGAAAAAAACAGTGAAACTGTCAAATGAATATCCGTTAAGTAATCGAAGTAACAGGAAAAAACGACCAAGGTATTTTATCCTTTATTTTCAGTAAGTTGACTTGCCTAAATTGCTTCTACAAATTCTGAACATCTGTAATAATTTGTGGTAGTGGTTCAGATTTTTGATATTGTACTGAATCTCAATGGTCATGTGAGCATTTATCTCAATATGCAGTCTTGCCACACTAAATTTAATATCCTAATAACCCTGCAAAATTGTTAATACAAATACAAATGTATGTATGCAATTATAGTATTCTGTTGAAAATCTACAAATCCTCTAATTTATTCTCTATAATCTGTAATTAATATTAAACTTCAGTTTTCCGTTCTTTAAGTAAAATATAGAAAGTGAACCTATGAGTTAGACTAAAAGTGTGTTTCTAAGGCATAATACCTCATCTGTAATTCCTTAATGCACTAACTTGACGTTTATCGTGAACACGTGAATTCTGATGCACAGTTAGAAACCACTGGTCTAGAGGTTATTCTGATTATTATTATCATCACAAGCATGAGCATATCAATAATCATCAACCAAGAAAATTTCATTGCTATTTCAAACTACTATCGAAAATTCTGCCTGTCCATTCTTCGCTAAATACAAAAAAAAAAAAAAAAAAGATATTACTACCCTAGCACAATATCAAATATTAAAAATACATTTACCGTTTACCTTACCTTAACTATTAGTTTTCTATTTAAAATAAGTGCTGAGCTAATGGTGAAATCCATCTCTTGTCTGAAAGAAAATTTTTCTTGTATGTATCATAATCAAACAGACATCTGAAAAATGTAGAATAATAATTCATTATTTTTTATTATATCATCATTATTAGGATCCATTATTAATTATTATCATCATTATTATATTAGTATTTTTTTTATTATCATTACTATTATTACTATCATTATATATATATAATATATATAATATAGTGAATAATAGTAATGATATAAAAAAATAATAATAATAATAATGATTATAATAATAATGATCCTAATAATGATGATAATAATAAAAATACTGAATTTATATATCTACATTTTCAGAGGTTCTGTTTGATTATGATACCTACAAGAAAATTTTCTTTCCAACAAGAGACTGGATTTTCTTACATTATGCGCACAATTATTTTTCTAAGAGTACACTAAATAGTTTAAGGTAAAGTGACCGGTAAATTTATTTTATATAGTTATCTTTGCTAGGTAAGTCAATAATCTTTTTTTTTTTTTTTGTATTTAGCGAAGAATGGCCCAGGCAGAATTTCGATAGTAGTTTGAATAGCAAATGAAATTTTTTCTTGTGATTATATTGATATGCTCATCTTGTGATATACATAATTAAGAAATACCTCTCGACCAGTGGTTTCTACCTGTGCATCAGAATTCACGTGTTTAACGATAACCGTCCAAGTTAGTTGCATTAACGAATTTACAGATGAGTAGTTTTCTTGCCTTAGAAATCACCACCTTTTAGTCTAACTCATAGTTCACTTTCTATATTTTTTCCTAGTAACCGAACTGAAGTTTAAATCTTTAAATTACAGATTATTGAGAATAAATTAGAGGATTTGTAGATTTCACATAATAACATAATTGCATACAACATTTGTATTTGTATTACACTTTTGCAGGTATAGGATATATTTTAGTGTGGCCAGACTGCATAGTTGATATTACTGCTCACATTGACCATTGAGATGATGTAAGAATATCAAATTTCTGACGCATACCGACAAATTATAATATGTTCAGGAATTTTGTAGACGCATTTAGCAATCAACTCTGAAATAAAAGGATAAAAGACCTTGGTCGTCTGTTATACCTCAGATTACTTAAACGGGATTATTCATTTGACATTCCACTGTTTTTCCTTTTACGACTATCTATAGCCTTCCGTGGCGGCTCCCGCCTCACTATTTAGTATATCTTGGTTTGGTTTTCATAAACAAAGTATTATTGAACCACCTTCAGGATGCTTGCTAAGTTTTATGATGTCCATACTAAACAAACGGTTTGACAGAAATGAGAAATTTATGTGAAATTATCTGAGTTATTTACTTTGTCGCCCATATTGACTTATAGATTAGCAGCTGTGATCAATCTTGCCGAATTTAGAATATTGAGTGGATTATGAATAGCTTTATTGTTCTGACCTTTTTTATGTTCAAGATTTCCTGGTTAAATTTACTATCGTTTACTAACAGCGTCATTCTACTAGTTCTGTACACCCACTACGACAGGAAATAGGCATCATTGAAAGTTTTGGTTTATATTCGTACAAGCTAGGTAAGTGGGACTGTTTTTCGACTAATTCGGCAAGATGAAGCCAAAAAAAAAAACCAGAAACCAAACATAGCTATGTATCGTTTCCCGGAAAAGAATGCGCTTTATTATTTTAAACAAGCTGTCACTAGCATTCCCTTTTGATTTAGAATGATGCAATTGAATCACTGGAACTATTGTCAATTTTTGATAAAACTTTTTATAATGGGAACATTGTTAGCACTTTTGAGAGGAAGAATCCTGCAATAATAACTAGCATTAAGTTAAACCTCACATCATCCAGATGAAGCAAGGTTGCTGTGTTTTGCACTGTATAGTTAGACTTGATGTAAGTCAATTAAGAAGGAGTCCTGGTAATTTGGTTTGAGCTCGAAATGAGATTAAACTGAGAGGATTTAAAGCATCTTTGAACGATACCATGCCAAAGTTTTCCTTTCCATGAGAGCAGTGAAGTGACAGCCTTTTTTCAATCAAATGTTTTCAGGGAAATATCTCACAGAATATTGCTAATCAGTTTTATTTGCTTTCCATTTAAAGGATATTAACGTGATTAATAATCCTTCCTGTTTGTGAAAACGTAAAAAAAACAAGCAAGCCCTACTCCTTAAAGTATACACATTTTGGTCCTTACTCCTTATGATCCTCACAAGGGTTCATGTTAACTATTGTTAATGGAAAGACATTTAAGTATGTACAAACCCGTCTCATCCACTCTGGTTTTTCGGACTCTGCGCTCTCATAAATAGATTGTGCAGTTTTTGTCCAGACAGACTTTGTTCACTGTCCCGTAATGACTATAGTAGCCGTGAATTAGAGTTCAGAGCATTCCGATTACTCTGTGCCCCATAGACTCACCCTTGCCAATACATCCAAAAGACAATTCTTGATGGACACCGTTTAGCAATACACGACCTTATATAGCTGTTTTTCACCCGCAAGTAAAGGGTTTCTGTCAGTCACATAGTAAGGGTTAGCTAGTTTTTGTTGATTAGAACTAGTCTTCTCACTCATCAAACATTTTTGTACTGATTTGACACTATAATGAAGTTAGAAACGCACCTTACACACCGGCACAAGAGAAGGTTTAGCAGTCACACTTTCATCTTACTTAGATGACTCTTTACTTAATGAGTTTCCACTATGTAATCCAGCAGAATTGATCTCGCTGTGAGCCCACTACCTGTGTGGATACTTTCTGTGGTCCTTTTTCCACCTCCACTGACTATTTGTCCTTGTGGTACTGGGTGATACAAATGATTCTTAAACTGAGATGATGTCATTCTTTATTTTTAGACTTTAATTGCAGGTGATCCGGATTTGGTACCTGATATTTTAAAGGCTACTCCTTATTCCAGATAGGGTTTTGTCTTCAACTCTTTATTTATTAAACCATTGCTTTGTTGATTACCATACGAAGAGGATCATTACAAGATATTATATGTATCTGTCCTTGATGTGGCCTATGTAAAACTAATCTTTTCCAAGTGTATGTACTCACACCAAACAACACACACACACACACACAACACAACACATACACATACACATACACATACACAACACATACACAACCCTACACATACACATACACATACACACACACACCACCCACACACACACATATATATATTATTATATATAGAATATATTATATATATATATATATATTTATATATATATAGTATGTGTGTGTGTGTGTGTGTGTGTGTAGTTTTTTTCTTTCTTTTTTTTTATCCTCTTGTTCCTGTCCGTATTTATTCCATAGTCAAACCTGTGCATCCAATTCGACTTTGTTTTTAATTCGTCTTTTAACTGCAGTTATTTTCCATTCATGCATCGTTTCTGTGCTGCCCTTAGCCTCTTTTTCAAGAATCTATAGGCATGTCCTTTACTTGTGGCACCCGAACACGACTCAGCTCATGAGTTTTGTTCTTTTCCTTGCCGGGGTTCTGCTCTGCCTGTGTGACAACGAGTCACCACCAAAGGATCTGTATAGTTCCCTATACTGCAGCGGTGGTCAAGTCTACTGGTTCGCCCAGCTGTTGCTCCTTCTCGACAATGTCCTGCCCACGCAAGGACACAGCTGTTGGTGCAAGGACACACCACACACACACACACACCACACACACACACACCACCACACACACCGCCCCCCTGAATTAACAGGAAGAGTTCAACAGTCCCCCCACCACACTTTTTAGAGCACTTTTATTCCATATAAAGCTTGCTATTAGGCCAATAATCTGTTGTCCGGAATTCCCCTGATATCTGCAGGATCTCTCATAAGCGATTCCTCGATGCACCGAGTCAAACGCCTTCTTGAGGTTTGATGTAGGTTGCAGGCAACCCACGACCAAACTCACGACGGCGTTCACAATTACTCTAAGGCACTAGAATACGGTCTATTGTGGCTTGCCGGGAGTAAATCCAGACGCTCCAGTCCTCTGATGCCTCAGTAGGGGGCCACAAACCGCGGTTGATTAGAAGGGCATCCATCAGGCAAGGTGGCACTGCCATATAACCTCTCAGTAGTGAATTGAGAGAGGTCTATGTCCTGCGTGGAATGAAATGGTCTGTTAAAAAAAAAGAAAAAAAAAGAAAAAAAAAAAAAAAAAGAAAGCATCAAAAAAAAATGTATTATATTATATATATATATATATATATCTATATTATGGTGTGTGTGTGTTGTTGTGTTGTGTGCTTTTGTGTTTTGTTGTTTGGTTTGTGTGTGTGTGTATACATTATATATATATATATATGCTAGTATATATATCTATATTATATATATATATATATATGTTGTGTGTGTGTGTGTGTGTGTGTGTGTGTGTGTGTGTGTGTAATGTATATATAAATACACATACATATATATAGCAACAAAAAGAATATCTATCTATCTATGTTCTATCTATTTATCTTCTGTCTGTCTATCTATCTATTTTCTTTCGATCTATCGATCTATTTTATGTGTATATATATGTATATGTGTGTTGGTGTGGGTGTGTGTTTATATATACATATATAGTGTATATATATACATATATATACATAATATATAATCTATATATATATAGATATTACATATACATATATATACATATATGTGTGTGTGTGTAGTGTGTTGTGTGTTGTTGTGTGTGTGGTGTGTGTGTGGTGTTTGTGTGTGTGTGTGTTTGTGTGAGTACATACATGTATATACACACCGTTATGTATGTCTATATTATATATGATTATATATTTATATATAATATATATATATATATATATATATTATATATATATAGATATATCTGCATATATAATGTCGAGATATGTGAAATATATAGAGATCTGTATTATATCTTATATATAAATATATAGTATATAATATATGTATAGATATATATATCTATATATATATATATATAATATATATATATATATATAATTATACTATATCATGATATATATATATCTATAATATATAACCCAGCCATTGTGATTGTGCAAGCCATTACACTTCTAGTGCCGGTCCCACCCGATAAATGGGAGGGTTTTGTGACAGAAGGGCATCCGACGTAAAACTGTGCTCCAATCCAAAAATGAATCAGGTGGAAACATTTTTTCAGATATGCTAGGGCGTCCCCCGTAGGCGACGCGCGAGGACATCGCCGTACACTCGTGAGAAATGGACGTATCAAAGAGCGATACGGTTTTGAAGATTGAACACTGATTGGGGAGTATGACAGCGAGGAGCCACGAACGGGTGCACCTTGATGGAGAGTGAGAAAGATAAGAATCATTGCTTGTCAGGAGACAAGTGGAAGGAGTAAGGCCAAAGAAATTGGAAAAGAGTTAAACTGTTCTACATAGGAGAAGATGGAAGAAAGAACGGGTTTTGGAATTGTTTTTGGATGAGGAACTCAAGAGGGGGTACTAGAAGTGACAAGATCTTCAGAGCCGAATCATCTGGCTTAATATGGAGATGAGTAAACTGGTGGCGAACATCATGAGTGTGTATGCGTCACAGGTTGTGCAGACAAGAGAAGGAGAATTTTTTGGGAGGAGTTGGAGCGAAGAAGTGAGAAAAATTCAGCTGAGGAGAAAC
>NC_051394.1:38532967-38540146 GCF_015228065.2 Penaeus monodon
TTTGTACAGTCACGAAGCATTTCGGATTCATTTTATTTTTTTTTTGTCCGGGCGCGCTACATTGTATAAATTGGTCATTATATACCGCGAAATACTCATTTTTCATGTAATATGATGATATATATATAGATATCTATATATATATATATATAATAATATATATTATATATATATATATATAATAAGTATATATAATATATTATATATATTCTATATATATAATATATATATATATATAGTATATTATATTATATATATATATATATATATATATATATGTATAATCTATATATATATTATATTGTGTTATATGAAAGTTATTTTTTGTTTACAATGAACTTATCGTATTTGCTTGCAAATTCTTTGATGAAGTATCTCAATTTAAAAGACGTTTCATACACGCAAACAACCCGCCTAAGCGAGGGAAGTACTTGTTTGGGGAGAATTTTGGATAATGCCTGCCCTTGACAAATCCTGAATCATTATATAGTGCAATAATCACAATTTCTGATGATTTGAGTCAGCTTTGTTTTCAAAAATTCTCGATATTTGCCCGTAAGTTTGTCACTTCTAATATCCACTGTAAGAGTTAGTGAAATATTTATAAAAAAGTATATATATATATATATATCATAAATATATATTATATATGTAGTCTATATATATATATATATATATATATAATCTGTTTGAAATGTTAAAACGTTATTGTAAGTATTGTATTAATTTTATTTTTCCTGTCTTCCTTATAATACATTATATAATGTATGGAATAAGTAGCATTTTTTCCAAACTCTTATAAAAGCAAATACTTTTAATATACTCTGTGTCCTTTTCAGATACTCTGGAACGACACAGTCGGAACCGGTGGAGACGCCATTGAATCAAAGGCCTGATGATTTTGTTTTGCGATTCGCCCAAGCATTCTTCCTCATTGTTGATATTAACACGGTGGTTTTCTGGACCACTTCTTTTTTGTGTGTGAGCATGTTAAGGTGATTGGTGCGCAGAGGACAATCCCTTGTTATTTCCATTTCGATAAAAACCCTGGACAGGTTTTTGGTAATTTGAACACAAAGTCTGCATTTTGATATTTTTTTTTTCTTCTTCTTCTTCTTTTATTTTATTTTATTTCCTGCCATTGGTTAGATATTAAAATGCACACTCACTAAGTAAACCAAGTGTTTTTTACAAAATCTATCGTCACAGAATCATTTCAGCTAAGTGACCAAATATTTTTTTTTTTTTTTGTTTACGTGTACATATTAGGTTTCAGTAAGGTGAAAATTAGAAATATGAATAGTAATTCAGCAATACATACACACGGATGATCAAGAATCAATGAACTTATTACTACCAACTGATCAGGAAGAACAGCTGTGGCGAAATTTCTTTGATGTAGTGTGTTAAGGCGATCTAATTGTGAGTTTAGGTATGACTATTAATCAGTATAGATTTTATCAATTTTTCTGTCTTACTTTCAATTATTACCATCACTTGTCATAATCTTTACCAAGTGGATTATAATTCCTAGCCCGTTTGAAGCCATTCTTGATTTCTTGTGCCGTGCGTTAGGAAGAATTGTGTTCAGAGTTCCATATGAACTAAAATGTCAATGTGGGGGGGGGGGAGGTTGAGTTATCTATGTCCCGGGGCAAGATGATTTAGATTTGGGTGATCTTCGTGCACTTGTTAACGGGACTCAAGCGTGTTCTACCATAAGAATTGGTTATAGAATTTTTCCATATTTTCTAAAAGTTGCGGCGACCTGCAATGTTTTGAATCATATATTGTAGTATGTGTATATTAATAATATATATCTTATATAATATATATAGTATATATTTATATATTGTATATTTATATTAATATATTATAATCTTATATATCATATAATATAATGTAATATATTATTTTTTTTTTTTTTTTTTTTTTTTTTTTTTTTTTTTTTTTTTTTCTCTCTCTCTTTTTTTAAGTGGTAGCTGAGTGAATACGAGTTTATTATTATTATGATGATAATTATTGTTATCATTATATCACAAATATTATCATATTCTTACCATAATATCATTACTAATGCATTTATAATCGGGATTATCCTAGCAATATGATTTTTTTTATTTTATTTTTTCTTATATCTGGTTAACTAATTTTCCATACAGAACATGTTATGATCGTCATATAGTTGTATAACGTCCCTTATTAACAGTGTGTAGTCGTCATTTATTCTTATCGTTATCCTCTGTTAGTGGTTTGCTATTGTTATCATTATCATCATAATCATCATGATCATCATTTTGTAACCGTCATAAATGTTTGTCCATCGTTGTGATTAACAATTCTTATTACTGTTGCTATTATTTTGTAGTTGTTATTGACATCATTTTCATCTACAACTATTGTTTATTAATGTTTTGTTGTCATTATTATCCATATCATCATCTTTACTATTGTTATCATCATTACTATCATCAATATTTAAAGCAATATCAGTATCATTATCATTCTTGTTGTCATTATTATAGTCATCATTATCATCATTGTTATATATCACTACAATATTATTATTAAGATCATTATTGTAATTAATTATCATCAACATTATCATCATTAGTATAATTATAATTATATATCACTGTAAATATAATCCTTAATATTTACAATTATGTCCCTGTATATATGATACCATAGTATGTCCTACCTCAAAATTGATTTTTTTTTTTTTTTTTTTTCTAGAATGTGCTGACGTTCAATGTTTTCTGTCAAATCTTCGTCATTACTAATCTATATGGTATATTTGACCTTTAAATGGAGTAAAGAGTGGTTGTTCATAAAACAATAGTTTCTATAGCTGGATAACTTTAATTGTGTGATACATTCAGAATACTTCATATAAAATATGCTGTGTATTATGTAATATGCGTATTCAGCGTCATTGGGATGCGCCTCATAACTACAAGTATTGAGCTGAATAAACGTTGCGTTGATGACAGCCAGTGCTCTAGCCAGTCTATCTCTACACTAAAATTTCATGATATATATTTTTATAGATAAGGATATACATGAACGTAGTAATATTTGTATGGCATACAAATTTCCAAAGCTATGAAAGTGCTCAGAGTATTAGTAGATAAAAGTGAATTATGTTGCAACTTTCCCATGAAAATGTGAATATAAATGGTACATAGTTAATATTCAAAGGCTCAATTTTTTTGTGATATATATATATATATATATATATATATATATATATATATTATATATATATATATATATATATATATAAAATGCAAGAGAGTGAGAAAAACAATAACAACGACACAATACTCTGCTAGGCTTACAATTATCTTAGCTCTGGTGCTGTGGGAGCTAGCTGTGATTTATTTTTACAAACGCTTTTATGTTGAAATTGCTCTACATCTCAAGGTGAATCAATGTAACAGATGTACGAAAAAACTGAAAACACCCTTCAGACAGACACGATGTGTAGCTCGCAACCACCTTCCTTGAAATATAATAAACCTAAAACCTTCATTTACTTACTCTCACTCGTTTATTAAGTAAATACTCCCAAAAACAACTATTGTTAGTCCGCGCCATCTATCCTGTAATCATAAACCAGCATTCCCCATTATAATTTAGAACAACGAAGCATATATATATATATATATATATATATATATATATATATTATATATATATAATATATATATATTATATATATATATATATATAATATATAATTACCATTATCATTATTACATTCATTATCATTTTAGTCACAGTGCCACACATTAGTGAGATTGACATGTAGAGGTATAAATGTGAATAAGGAAATAGGGTAAAATTACATGTAAATAAAACAAAATAATAACAAAAGTGATACAGTTCAATAACTTATAAAGAACTTATCCTACATGAACATTTTCTTACTCAATGCTAATAAATAAAAGACTAGTCCAATGGGACCTCTTTTTAAACATCAGCAATATTTTTAACAAAATAATGCCACAAGAAAATGTACAAAAACTGCAACAAACATATGGAATGCCCTCTCCCTGGAAGGAGCATTCAGGAGTCGCCTCAAAAGCATGATATGGAATACACATCATATATAGGGTAGGTAGCACATGACTTCCCCACAGAGATGCGCAAAACAAAGAGTAGCAAAATTTCGTAAGTAATTTACACGTCACCTCGTTTTCATAAAAGCTAAATATCTTAATCCCTGCAAATCCCTTGCTCGTTGTTGTCGTGGAGGAGGGGGGGGGGTTACGAGACGGAGACTAAAGATCCAATGTAGGGGATCAGCCCTGTCTTGGACCTCAGCACTCTCCCCTACAAATTTTGCATTGTATTCTTCTCCCCCTTTCCTGTTCCTTCTCTTCTTCATCCCCTCCTATCTACTTATCCTAATCGTTAACTCATCTTTAACCTTTTTGTCACAATACTTAATCATAATGCTATACTTGGGGCTCTGCCCCCAAGACCCACCCTATCCCTATATTTTGAATACGCTGCTTATGACTCTAAATATTAACGCGGCAGAAAAAAAACGGCAGAAAAAAAATATTCTTATCATTGTATACCTCTCGAGCAAAAGATCAAAATTCTTTTAGTATAACTCCATCGTCCAAACAAACTTTAAGTAATCCCACATACTCTAGTCTTACGTAATTAGAGTATATAAGAATGTCTGTTTCTTTACGCATAAAGACAGTATAGTGCAATTTAGACAGCTGCAAAAATATTACATATTACCATCGTGTCCTTAGAACTCGAGGAGCTTGGGCAGTTTAAACTGTTATTGAAGTGAAGAACATACACATAGAATATATATAACACCCACACACAAACACACACTTCATAATGCCATTTTTAGATTATTTAACAAGAGGTTGGAAGCATTTGAAATCATTCAAAATGGTATTATATAAACCATATCCTTCCAGTAATAATAAGTGCCTCGCGAATAGTGCGAATTACTGTAAATGAAGACAGCAGTGAACTGTAATGTATGATGCGGTGACAGTGAATAATTTTTTATCATGTATTGCTATGGTGTGCTTTTTAACCCTAATTGTTTATATCTATAAAGATTAATCCAGATGCATTCATCGATACGCACACACACGCGCGCGTGGGCATTCTACTCCCTCTGGCAGTTGGCAAAGTGCGGTAGTCATTACTGAAGATGCCAACCTAACCTAACCTAACTTACTCTATCCTTCTCTTAGAAAGATCTTGTACCTAGAGTGAAAAATGTTTCCTTCTTACGTCTGAATATTATATGAATATAATTTCATATATATCCGTTTCAAGTGAACAGTGTCTACGTTTTCTTACTATTTCTTATTTTAAATAACGTGATAATCATTAATAAAAATAGGTTTTGAAAAAAAATATGAGTAATTTTCTTTGACATAGATATTGACTCAATTTGTTTTCTTTTCTTTTCTTTCCTTTTCCTTTTAGATATATGATTTAATCCCTAACAAGCACTTCCATTTCCGCGATAATAATTAGAGAATCACCTTCATAGGGGATGCGTCGGACGTGAACGAAGCGAGCCTCCACTGGAACCCCCAGAGAAAAGTCTACGCTGCAGCTGTAAAAGTATAACGACTTTTGAGAGGAGTTTGTGTGTGTGTGTGTGTGTGTGTGTGTGTGTGTGTGTGTGTGTGTGTGTGTGTGTGTGTGTGTGTGTGTGTGTGCATTTTGTATGGGATTATTGTTAAGATGAAAGTTCATCATAGGAAGGGGAAGAGTATATGACAATAATTGATTTATACATATTTTAATATCTTGAATGATTTTGTAGTTAGATTTTTTTTGTATATCACTAAATTAGACTTTGTTAAGAAGCATTTTCTTTAATCTAGGAATGAAAAAAGAATATGAGGAGTAGAATTATTGTGATACAACGAACCCACAATAGCTAGTACTTCTGAAGCCACAAAGGATACTAAATCCAGCGGTAATGTATAACTGAATCCTCGGCCAAACTATTGACACTGAAGATAAAAACTTATCGGTTTCTATTTTACTACAAATCTAATATTGTCCTGGGCGCAAAAAGAAATAATAATAAAATAATAATAATAATAATGATAAATAAATAGATTATACACACACACACACACACACACACACACACACACACACACACACATATATATATATATATATATATATATATATATATATATATATATATATATATATATATAATTGAATGTTTTTTGCCAGAGCGCAAGAGGAAGAGGGAAGCTTTAAGTAAATTGGTCTGGGCTGGAGCGCCAAAAGCATGTCTTTATAATTAGAATTAGAGGTCATATCCTGAGCGTCAGGACATTTCTTTAAAATCAGCCTGAAGGACTGTGTCAAATTAGATTTTTTTTAGACATTTAAGAATGAAATTTTATCTATTATGGTTCCCTTAATGTAGCCGTTTATCCATGGAACAGAGGATGTCTAAGTTTGTGATACAAAGAGAACGGTGGCAAATATGCTCTTGCAGACCACCTTGTCCATCGTATCTGTTCGTAAATTCCAAAGAAGAGTCGACTTTTTTGTGTGAAACCTGATGGCACCGGATTATAGAGAGCTAAGTCATAAAGTATATTTTTTAATATATAAACATTGGGCCCTTGACATTTTATATTAGGCGTCATCGTTGTGGGTTCATAAACTTGTCATTTGTTGACGTCCGTACTGAGAATGATCTCGCATCGCGTTGTTCCCTTGGGCAAGGAACTTCACCTCGATTGCCTGCCTAGCCACTGGGTGGGTAAGCCAGCCCAAGTCAGTGCCGGTCCCAGAACCGGGTAAATAGAGATGGTGACTCGATAAAAACACCGGGCAGAAGGCAACGGCAAACCACCGCTCTAAATTGCCAAGAAAATCATGGAAATCCATGATCGCCAACATCCTTGTAGGACAGGGACTGAAAAAAAAACGCCAACATCCTTGTAGGACAGTTTCTAATATGGACGAAGTGCTATCCCTTCTAGTTAGATTCTAATTAACTAATTTGCATTTGAATTGTATAAACCATAATTTAGGCTATCTAGCAAAAAAAATCAAAAAACACACACACACACACACACATAATAATATATATATATAAATATAATATATATATATATATATATATAATAATATTATATAAATTATTAT
>NC_051394.1:38540246-38542746 GCF_015228065.2 Penaeus monodon
AAGCAAATTGATGTTCCAAAGTCCCAGTGGAAACCACAAGTAAGAGTAAGTATCCTCGAAGCCCTTGACATTGCAGTGTTTAGAAAGCTGGGGATTGATAAGGAGAAAAAGGAGTAAAATGAGTCAAGATTGCATTGCCTTGTGAAGCATTTTGAATTGATAACAAAAAGTATGGATATTAGTCAGAGAAAAAATTTAAATATTGTATATAGATTCTATATTAGTATACAATGACTGTAATTTGAGATAATAATAAGTAGATATATATATCATATATAAATATATATATATATATTAGTAATAGACATATATTATTAATTATATATAATATATATATATATATATATAATATATATATATATATATATATATATATATATATATATATATATATAATATATATATATATAATATATATATATATATATATATATATATATATATAATATATATATATATAATGATAGTAATAATAATAATGATAATAAAAAAAATATAATAATAATAATGATGATAATAATAATAATGATCATAATAATGATGATGATAATAAAAATAATGAATTATATATCAATATATTTTCAGAGATCTGTTTGATTAATGATACATACAAGAAAATTTTCTTTCCAGACAAGAGACTGGATTTCTTACATTATGCTCAGCAATTATTTTCTTATAGTAAAACTAATAGTTTAAGGTAAGGTAAACAGTAAATTTATTCTTATATATTTATATTTGGATAGGGTAGTCAATATCTTTTTTTTTTTTTTGTATTTAGCGAAGAATGGCCAGGCAGAATTTCGATAGTAGTTTGAAATAGCAATGAAATTTTCTTGGTGATGATATTGATATGCTCATGCTTGTGATGATATCATAATTAAGAATACCTCTAGACCAGTGGTTTCTAACCTGTGCATCAGAATTCACGTGTTTCACGATAACCGTCCAAGTTAGTTGCATTAAAGAATTTACAGATGAGTAGTTCTTGCCTTAGAAATCACCACCTTTTAGGTCTAACTCATAGGTTCACTTTCTATATTTTTACTAAAGTAACCGAAACTGAAGTTTAATATTAATTACAGATTATTGAGAACAAATTAGAGGATTTGTAGATTTTCAACAGAATACTATAATTGCATACATACATTTGTATTTGTATTTACACTTTTGCAGGTTATTAGGATATAATTTTAGTGTGGCCAGACTGCATAGTTGAGATTAACTGCTCACATTGACCATTGAGATTATGTACAATATCAAATTTCTGAACCATACCACAAATTATAAGATGTTCAGGAATTTTGTGGAAGCAATTTAGCAAGTCAACTTCTGAAAATAACCCAAGGATAAAATACCTTGGTCGTCTGTTATACTCAGATTACTTAAACGGATTATTCATTTGACATTTCACTGTTTTCCTTGTACGACTGATTCTATATAACGCTTCCAGTGGCGGCTCACGCCTCACTATTTAGTATATCTTGGTTTGGTTTCATAAACAAAGTATTATTGAACCACCTTCAGAGAATGCTTGCTAAAGTTTTATGATGTCACAATACTAAACAAACTGTTGACAGAAATGAGAAATTATGGTGAAATTATCTGAAGTTATTTACTTTGTCGCCCATATATGACATTATAGATTAGCAAGCTGTGATCAGATCTATGCCGATTAGAAGTATTGAGTGGAATATATGAATAGCTTTATTGTTCATACCTTTTTTTATGTTCAAGATTTCCTCGTTAAATTTACTATCGTTACTAACAGCGTCCATTCTACTAGTTCTGTCACCCACTACGACAGGAAATTAGGCATCATTGAAAGTTTGTTTATATTCGTAGCAAGCTAGGTAGTGGGACTGTTTTCGACAAATTCGGCAAGATGAAGCAAACAGAACCAAACCATAGCAAAAAATGCGCTTTATTTATTTTAAACAAGCTGTCACTAGCATTTTCTTTTAGATAATTAGAATATGCGATTGAATCACTCGACTATTGTCAATTTTGATAAAATTTTATAATGGGAAACAATTTAGCACTTTTGAGAGAGAAGTCCTTGCAATAATAACTAGCATTAAGGTAAACCTCACAGCATCAGAATGAAAGCAGAGGTTGCTGGTGTGTTGCACTGTATAGTGAGACTGAGTAAGTCCAATTAAGGAACGGGAGTCTGGTAATTTGGTTTGAGCCTCGAAATGAGACGTGAAACTGAGAGGATTTAAAGAATATTTTAACAGAGACCCTGACAAAGCTTTCCTTTCCATGAGAACAGTGAAGTGACAGCCTGTTTCATCAAATGTTTCAGGGAAAGTATGGTCACAGGAATATTAAATCAGTTATTTGCTTTCCATTTAAAGGATATTAACGTGATTAATAATCTTCCTGTTGTGAAAACGTAAAAAAAACAAGCAGCCCTAGCTCACTTAAAGTATACACATTTTGGTCCTTACTCCTTATGATCCTCACAACGGGTTCATGTTACCTATTGTTAATGGAAAGA
>NC_051394.1:38552746-38560246 GCF_015228065.2 Penaeus monodon
CTTATCGTTATCGCTGTTAGTGTTGCTATTGTTATCATTATCATCATAATCATCATGATCATCATTTTGTAAGCGTCATAAATGTTGTCATCGTTGTGATTACCATTCTTATTACTGTTGCTATTATTTTGTATTGTTATTGACATCATTATCATCTACAACTATTGTTATTAATGTTTTGTTGTCATTATTATCAATATCATCATCTTTACTATTGTTATCATCATTACTATCATCAATATTTAAAGCAATATCAGTATCATTATCATTCTTGTTGTCATTATTATCGTCATCATTATCATCATTGTTATATATCACTACAATATTATTATTAAGATCATTATTGTAATTAATTATCATCAACATTATCATCATTAGTATAATTATAATTATATATCACTGTAAATATAATCCTTAATATTTACAATTATGTCCCTGTATATATGATACCATAGTATGTCCTCAAGATTGATTTTTTTTTGTTTTTTTTCTAGAATGTGCTGACGTTCAATGTTTTCTGTCAAATCTTCGTCATTACTAATCTATAGTGATATATTTGACCTTTAAATGGAGTAAAAAGTGGTTCGTAAAACAATAGTTTCCATTGCAGGATAACTTTTATTGTGTGAGACATTCAGAATATTTCATATGAAAATATGCTGTGTATTATGTAATATGCGTATTCAGCGTCATTGGGATGCGCCTCATAACTACAAGTATTGAGCTGAATAAACGTGCGTTGATGACAGCCAGTGCTCTAGCCAGTCTGTCTCTGCACTAAAATTTCATATATATTTTTTTATAGACAGGGATATGCATGATCGTAGTAAATATTTGTATGACACAAATTTCCATAGCTTTGCAAGTGCTCAGAGTATTAGTAGATAAAAGTGAATTATGTTGCAACTTTCCCATGAAAATGTGAATATAAATGGTACATAGTTAATATTCAAAGGCTCAATTTTTTTGTGATATATATATATATATATATATATATATATATATATATATATATATATATATATATATATATATAAAATGCAAGAGAGTGAGAAAAACAATAAACAACGACACAATACTCTGCTAGGCTTACAATTATCTTAGCTCTGGTGCTGTGGGAGCTAGCTGTGATTTATTTTTACAAACGCTTTTATGTTTGAAATTGCTCTACATCTCAAGGTGAATCAATGTAACAGATGTACGAAAAAACTGAAAACACCCTTCAGACAGACACGATGTGTAGCTCGCAACCACCTTCCTTGAAATATAATAAACCCTAAAACCTTCATTTACTTACTCTCACTCGTTTATTAAGTAAATACTCCCAAAAACAACTATTGTTAGTCAGCGCCAACTATTCTGTAATCATAAACCAGCATTCCCCATTATCATTCAGAACAACGAAGCATTTAATATATATGTATATATATATATATATATATATATATATATATATATATATATATATATATATATATATATATATATTATATATATAATTACCATTATCATTATTACATTCATTATCATTTTAGTCACAGTGCCACACATTAGTGAGATTGACATGTAGAGGTATAAATGTGAATAAGGAAATAGGGTAAAATTACATGTAAATATAACAAAATAATAACAAAAGTGATACAGTTCAATAACTTATAAAGAACTTATCCTACATGAACATTTTCTTACTCAATGCTAATAAATAAAATACTAGTCCAGTGGGACCTCTTTTTAAACATCAGCAATACTTTTAACAAAATAATGCCACAAGAAAAATTTACAATAACTGCAACAAACATATGGAATGCCCTCTCCCTGGAAGGAGCATTCAGGAGTCGCCTCAAAAGCATGATATGGAATACACATCATATATAGGGTAGGTAGCACATGACTTCCCCACAGAGATGCGCAAAACAAAGAGTAGCAAAATTTCGTAAGTAATTTACACGTCACCTCGTTTTCATAAAAGCTAAATATCTTAATCCCTGCAAATCCCTTGCTCGTTGTTGTCGTGGAGGAGGGGGGGGAGTTACGAGACGGAGACTAAAGGCCCAATGTAGGGAATCAGCCTGCCTTGGACCTCAGCACTCTCCCCTACAAATTTTGCACAGTATTCTTCTCCCCCGTTCCTTTTCCTTCTCTTCTTCATCCCTTCCTATCTACTTATCCTAATCGTTAACTCATCTTTAACCTTTTTGTCACAATACTTAATCATAATGCTATACTTGGGGCTCTGCCCCCAAGACCCACCCTATCCCTATATTTTGAATACGCTGCTTATGACTCTAAATATTAACGCGGCAGAAAAAAAAAAAATAATAATAATAATATTCTTATCATTGTATTACCTCTCGAGCAAAAGATCAAAATTCTTTTAGTATAACTCCATCGTCCAAACAAACTTTAAGTAATCCACATACTCTAGTCTTACGTAATTAGAGTATATTAAGAATGTCTGTTTCTTTACGCATAAAGACAGTATAGTGCAATTTAGACAGCTGCAAAAATATTACATATTACCATCGTGTCCTTAGGACTCGAGGAGCTTGGGCAGTTTAAACTGTTATTGAAGTGAAGAACATACACATAGAATATATATAACACCCACACACAAACACACACTTCATAATGCCATTTTTAGATTATTTAACAAGAGGTTGGAAGCATTTGAAATCATTCAAAATGGTATTATATAAACCATATCCTTCCAGTAATAATAAGTGCCTCGCGAATAGTGCGAATTACTGTAAATGAAGACAGCAGTGAACTGTAATGTATGATGCGGTGACAGTGAATAATTTTTAATCATGTATAGCTAAGGTGTGCTTTTTAACCCTAATTGTTTTATATCTATAAAGATTAATCCAGATGCATTCATCGATACGCACACACACGCGCGCGTGGGCATTCTACTCCCTCTGGCAGTTGGCAAAGTGCGGTAGTCATTACTGAAGATGCCAACCTAACCTAACCTAACTTACTCTATCCTTCTCTTAGAAAGATCTTGTACCTAGAGTGAAAAATGTTTCCTTCTTACGTCTGAATATTATATGAATATAATTTCATATATATCCGTTTCAAGTGAACAGTGTCTACGTTTTCTTACTATTTCTTATTTTAAATAACGTGATAATCATTAATAAAAATAGGTTTTGAAAAAAAATATGAGTAATTTTCTTTGACATAGATATTGACTCAATTTGTTTTCTTTTCTTTTCTTTCCTTTTCCTTTAGATATATGATTTAATCCTAACAAGGACTTCCATTTCCGCGATAATAATTAGGGAATCACCTTCAAAGGGGATGCGTCGGACGTGAACGAAGCGAGCCTCCACTGGAACCCCCAAGAAAGTCTACGCTGCAGCTGTAAAAGTATACGACTTTGAGTATTTATATTATATAGTTATATATATATACGCGAATATCATTCATGATATGATATATATATATATATTATATTATTATATAGTATATATATAATATGTATATTATATAGTATATATATATATATGCATATATATATATATATATAATATATATATATATATATATATATATATATATATATATATATATATATATATATATTGTGTTGATATGAAAGTTATTTTTGTTTTACAATGAAACTTATAATTTGCTTGAAAATATATTGGATAAAGTATCTCACTTTACACGTTTCATAGACCCAAGCAACCCGCCTAAGCGAGGGAAGTACTTGGTTCTGTGGAGAATTTTGATAAATACTGCCCTTGACAAATCCTGAATCATTATATAGTGCAATAATCACAATTTCTGATGATTTAGTCAGCTTTGTTTTCAAAATATCTCGATATTTGCCCGTTAAGTTTTGTCACTTCTAATATCCAATGTAAGAGTTAGTGAAATATGTATAAAAAAGTATATATATATATATATATATATATATATATATATATATATATATATATATATATATATATAATCTGTTTGAAATGTTAAAACGTTATTGTAAGTATTGTATTACTTTTATTTTCCTGTCTTCCTATAATACATTATATAATTGTAATGGAATAAGTGAGCATTTTTCCAAAACTCTTATAGAAAGCAAATAAATTTTAATATTACTCTGTGTCCTTTTCAGATAACTCTGGAAGAGACACTGAGTCCGGACCGGTTGGGACGCCATTGAATCAAAGGCCAGATGATTTTGTTTTGCGATTCGCCCAGCATTCCTCCTCATTGTTGGATATTACACTGTGGTTTTCTTTTCCCCTTCTTTTTTTGTGTGTGAAGCATGTTTAAGGTGATTGGTGCACAGAGGACAATCCCTTGTTATTTCCATTCGATAAAAACCCTGAGGTCAGGTTTTGGGTAATTTGAACACAAACGTCTGCAGTTTTGATATTTTTTTTTTCTTCTTCTTCTTCTTTTATTTTATTTTATTTCCTTGCTCATTGGTTAGATATTAATGCACACTCACGTAAGTAAACAAAAGTGTTTTTTTTACCAAAAATCCTATCGTCCACAGAAATCAGTTCAGCTAAGTGAACCAAATATTTTTTTTTTTTTTTTTTTTACGTGTACATATTAGTTTACAGTAAGGTGAAAATTAGAAATATGAAATAGTAATTCAGCAATACATAACACACGGATGATCAATGAAATAAATGAACTTATTACTAACACAACTGATCAGGAAGAACAGCTGTGCGAAAATTTCTTTGATGTATGTGTTAGCGATCTAATTGTGATTTAGGTATGACTATTAATCAGTATAGATTTTATCAATTTTCTGTCATTACTTTCATTATTACCATCATTGTCATAATCTTGACCAAAGTGGATATAATGCCTTAGCACCGTTTGAAGCCTATTCTTGATTTCTTGGTGCTCGGTGTGTTAGGAAGATTGTGTTAAGAAGTTACAGATGAACTAAAATTTCAAGGATGAGTTATCTATGTCCCAGGGGCAAGATAATTAGATTTGGGTGATCTGCGTGCACTTTGTTAAACGGACCATCAAGCGTGATTCACCATAAGAATTGGATGTGATAGAATTTTCATATTTCTAAAAGTTGCGGCGGACCTGCATGTTTTGAATCATATATATGTATATGTGTATATATATATATATATATATATATATATATATATATATATTTATATATATGTATATATATATATATATATATATATATATATATATATATATATATATGTATATATATATTTTTTTTTTTTTTTTTTTTTTTTTTTTTTTTTTTTTTTTTTTCTCTCTCTCTTTTTTTTAGTGGTAGCTGAGTGAATACGAGTTATTATTATTATGATGATAATTATTGTTATCCTTATTATCACAAATGTTATCAATATTCTTACCATAATATCATTACTAATGCATTTATAATCGGGATTATCCTAGCAATATAGATTTTTTTTTTTATTTTTTCTTATATCTGGTTAACTAATTTTCATACAGAACATGTTATGATCTGTCATATAGTTGATAACGTCCTTATTACAGTGTTATTCCTCATTATTCTTATCGTTATCGCTGTTAGTGTTGCTATTGTTATCATTATCATCATAATCATCATGATCATCATTTTGTAACGTCATAAATGTTGTCATCGTTGTGATTACCATTCTTATTACTGTTGCTATTATTTTGTATTGTTATTGACATCATTATCATCTACAACTATTGTTATT
The DNA here is from genome assembly GCF_015228065.2 of Penaeus monodon. NCBI lineage: Eukaryota > Metazoa > Arthropoda > Malacostraca > Decapoda > Penaeidae > Penaeus > Penaeus monodon. The sequence goes on from NC_051394.1 coordinate 38,558,434, forward strand.
AATGTTTTGTTGTCATTATTATCAATATCATCATCTTTACTATTGTTATCATCATTACTATCATCAATATTTAAAGCAATATCAGTATCATTATCATTCTTGTTGTCATTATTATAGTCATCATTATCATCATTGTTATATATCACTACAATATTATTATTAAGATCATTATTGTAATTAATTATCATCAACATTATCATCATTAGTATAATTATAATTATATATCACTGTAAATATAATCCTTAATATTTACAATTATGTCCCTGTATATATGATACCATAGTATGTCCTACCTCAAAATTGATTTTTTTTTTTTTTTTTTTTTTTTTTTTTTTTTTTTGCTAGAATGTGCTGACGTTCAATGTTTTCTGTCAAATCTTCGTCATTACTAATCTTTAGCGATATATTTGACCTTTAAATGGAGTAAAAAGTGGTTCGTAAAACAATAGTTTCCATTGCAGGATAACTTTTATTGTGTGAGACATTCAGAATATTTCATATGAAAATATGCTATGTATTATGTAATATGCGTATTCAGCGTCATTGGGATGCGCCTCATAACCACAAGTATTGAGCTGAATAAACATACGTTGAAGACAGCCAGTGCTCTAGCCAGTCTATCTCTACACTAAAATTTCATGATATATATATTTTCTTATAGATAAGGATATGCATGAACGTAGTAAATATTTGTATGGCATACAAATTTCCAAAGCTATGAAAGTGCTCAGAGTATTAGTAGATAAAAGTGAATTATGTTGCAACTTTCCCATGAAAATGTGAATATAAATGGTACATAGTTAATATTCAAAGGCTCAATTTTTTTGTGATATATATATATATATATATATATATATATATATATATATATATATATATATATATATATATATAAAATGCAAGAGAGTGAGAAAAACAATAAACAACGACACAATACTCTGCTAGGCTTACAATTATCTTAGCTCTGGTGCTGTGGGAGCTAGCTGTGATTTATTTTTACAAACGCTTTTATGTTTGAAATTGCTCTACATCTCAAGGTGAATCAATGTAACAGATGTACGAAAAAACTGAAAACACCCTTCAGACAGACACGATGTGTAGCTCGCAACCACCTTCCTTGAAATATAATAAACCTAAAACCTTCATTTACTTACTCTCACTCGTTTATTAAGTAAATACTCCCAAAAACAACTATTGTTAGTCAGCGCCAACTATTCTGTAATCATAAACCAGCATTCCCCATTATCATTCAGAACAACGAAGCATTTAATATATATGTATATATATATATATATATATATATATATATATATATATATATATATATATATATATATATATATATATATATATATATATATATATATATATATATATATATATATATATATAATTACCATTATCATTATTACATTCATTATCATTTTAGTCACAGTGCCACACATTAGTGAGATAGACATGTAGAGGTATAAATGTGAATAAGGAAATAGGGTAAAATTACATGTAAATATAACAAAATAGAACAAAAGTAATGCAGTTCAATAAATTATGAAGAATTTATCCTATATACGAACATTTTCTTACTCAGTGCTAATAATAAAAGACTAGTCCAATGGGACCTCTTTTTAAACATCAGCAATACTTTTAACAAAATAATGCCACAAGAAAAATGTACAAAAACTGCAACAAACATATGGAATGCCCTCTCCCTGGAAGGAGCATTCAGGAGTCGCCTCAAAAGCATGATATGGAATACACATCATATATAGGGTAGGTAGCACATGACTTCCCCACAGAGATGCGCAAAACAGAG
>NC_051394.1:38567746-38572746 GCF_015228065.2 Penaeus monodon
GCGACCACATGGTCCTTAAAAATATATATATAAATATATATATATATATATATATATATATATATATATATATATATATATATATGTATGTATGTATGTATGTATATGTATTTCTAAACAAGTAAATATATATATATATATATATATATATATATATATATATATATATATATATATATATATATATATATACTTATGATGAACATATATAAACATAAAAATATATACATATATGTACATAAATATATATACATACACACACACACACACACACACACACACACAGATAGATAGATAGATAGATAGGTATGTATTTATATACATATATATGTGTGTGTGTGTGCATATATATATATATATTATATATAATATATATATATAGTACATATATATATATATATATATATATATATATATATATATATATATATATATATATATACATACACACATGTATGTATGTATATATATATATACATATGTGCATATATATATTCTTCTTCTTTTAACGGTAGGTTCATGTCTGAGCCGCCGTGGTCACAGCATGATACTTAATTGTAGTTTTCATGTTGTGATGCTCTTGGAGTGAGTACGTGGTAGGGTCCTCAGTTCCTTTCCACGGAGAGTGTCGGTGGTACCTTTTAGGTAATCATTCTATTTATCCGGGCTTGGAACCAGCACTTGACTTGGGCTGGCTTGGCCACCCAGTGGCTAGGTAGGCAATCAAGGTGAAGTTCCTTGCCCAAGGGAACAAACGCGGCGGTCGGTGACTCGAACCCTCGAACTCAGATTGCCGTCGTGACAGTCTTGAGTCCGACGCTCTAACCAGTCGGCCACCGCGGCCTTGACGATCATGGGCTTTCCATGATGTTTTCTTAGCAATTTAGAGCGGTGGTTTGCCATTGCCTTCCGCTCGGTGTTTTTATCGAGTCACCATCTCTATTTACCCGGCATTGACTTGAGCTGGCTTGGCCACCCAGTGGCTAGGCAGGCAATCGAGGTGAAGTTCCTTGCCCAAGGGAAACAACGCGCCGGCCGGTGACTCGAACCCTCGAACTCAGATTGCCGTCGTGACAGTCTTGAGTCCGACGCTCTAACCATTCGGCCACCGCGGCCCCGTATATATATATATATATTCTTCTTTTAACGGTAGGTTCATGTCTGAGCCGCCGTGGTCACAGCATGATACTTAATTGTAGTTTTCATGTTGTTATGCTCTTGGAGTGAGTACGTGGTAGGGTCCCCAGTTCCTTTCCACGGAGAGTGCCGGTGTTACTTTTTAGGTAATCATTCTCTCTATTTTATCCGGGCTTGGGACCAGCACTGCCTTGGGCTGGCTTGGCCACCCAGTGGCTAGGTAGGCAATCGAGGTGAAGTTCCTTTGCCCAAGGGAACAACGCGCCGGCCTGTGACTCGAACCCTCGAACTCAGATTGCCGTTGTGACAGTTTTGAGTCCGATGCTCTAACCATTCGGCCACCGCGGCCTTGGCGATCATGGGCTTCCATGATTTTTCTTGGCAATTTAGAGCGGTGGTTTGCCATTGCCTTCCGCCCGGTGTTTTTATCGAGTCACCATCTCTATTTACCCGGGACTGGGCTTGGGCTGGCTTGGCCACCCAGTGGCTAGGTAGGCAATCGAGGTGAAGTTCCTTGCCTAAGGGAAACAACGCGCCGGCGGTGACTCGAACCCTCGAACTCAGATTACCGTCGTGACATTCTTGAGTCGACGCTCTAACCTTTGGCCACCGCGGCCCCATATATATTTTATATATATTTTAAAATAATATTATATATTTTAATAATAATAAATGTAAGTAAAATTATATATTTAATTTTATTATTTTTTATTTTTATTTGTAAGAAAATTTTTTTTATTAAATTATATTTATTTTTTTTTCTTTTTATTATTTTTTTTTTTTTCTATATTTTTATCCCCTCTTATTATTTTTATTTATTTATATATTTTTATATTTTATTGGGGCCCGCGGGGGCCGAATGGTTAGGACGTCGGACTCCAGACATCACGCGGCAATCTGAGTTCAGGGTTCGAGTCCCCGGCCGGGCGCGTTGTTCCCTTTGGGCAAGGAACTTACCTCGATTGCCTCCCACCCACGGGGTGGCCCAAAAGCCGCCCAAGTCATCCCGGGGTAAATAAGATGGTGGACTCGTAAGAGAAAAAAAAAAAAAACACCGGGGGGAAGGCAAGGGCAAACCCCGCTCAAAATTGCCAAGAAAAATCATGGAAGCCATGATCGTAAAGGGCCGCGTTGGCCGAAGGCTAGAGCGTGGACTGTCAGACGGCAATCTAGTTCAAGGGTTCGAGTCCCCGGCCGGCCGTTTTTCCCCTTGGCAAGGAACTTCCCTCGAATCCCTACCTCCACTGGGGGGCCAAACCCAGCCCAAAGTATGCGGGGCCCCAAGCCCGGATAATAGGAGAATGATTCCAAAAAGGGTACCACCGGACTCTCCGGGGAAAGGAACTGGAGCCCCTACCCGAAACTCACCCAAGACCTCACAACATAAAAAATCAATTGAGTATCATGCTGTGACCAGGGGGCCCTAAAACATGAACCTACCTTTAAAAAGAAAATATATATATAAAAGCTATAATATATATATATATATATATTAAAATTAAAATTTATATATATATTATTTTAATATATTAAAATTTATACACCACAAATGTTGTATATATAAAATAATATTTTAAATATATATATTATAATATATATAAAATTATATATATGTATATATATATATATATATATAAATATTTTATAATTGTATATATATAATATAATTTTAATGTATTATATATAAATATTATATAATTAAATCTATGCACAACACTATTTTGGTGTGGATAGTTTGGTTTAGTACCGGCTCCCCGGGTTTTTCATACCCGAATGCCCGGGTTCCAGTCCGGGTCAGGGGGGTTGTTATATATCAATAAAATGCACGCACATTTTTCCATTTTTCATAAATTCCCTGGGTACATAGGGTCTTAGGTTTTAAATTTGTAAAAAATTTCCACCGAGGCCACGGGAGTGTGTGAAAAACCGCTACCATTACTTAATATATAGTAGGAAATGTCTATGGATGGTTGGTTTAGAAACCTCCCCACCGGTTTCATACCCAGGACCTGGGTTCGAGTTCAGGGCAGCGAGGATTTTATCGATATCATGGGGCTTGCATTATTCTCTTTCAATTTTATATAAAAATATAATATTATTATTATTTTTTTTATAATATATGTGTGTTGTGTGTGGTGTGTGTGGTTTGTGGTGTGTGGGGGTTGTGTGTGTGTGGTTGTGCGTGTATGTATTGTTGCTTCGTGTATACGTATATAACAAACATGAAATAATATAATATATTATATTATATATATAAATATATTATTAATATATATATATAATAAATACTATACGAGTATATGTACCACATACACACACCACACACCCCAACACACACACACAACACACACACACACACCCCACACAACACAACACATATTTTAATGTAATATATATATATATATCTTTTGATACTGTGATCACGATACCCCTCGGGAAAACATGTACGATATAAGTTTCCAAAAACACATCACCCAAATTTAAATAAAAGCCTTTTTATGCCCCAACAACAACGCTGTAAAAACCATTTATGGGTTAACAAAGGTTCATTCAAACAAGGGTACGACGGGTTTCATTCTGTTCCCACCTCTTTAATATATTTCTGAAAAAATTATGAGAGGTGCCAGAGAATTTTAAAGGAACTGTGGATGTTGGAGGATACAAATATCAAATTGGGTACGCCGATGATTTTTTTTGATTGCCAGCATATCACAAACAAAAACAACTACTAGAAAAAGTTAGGGAACAACGAAAAGGCGGCTTTTTTTTAATGCCAGAAAATAAGATCATAAGATTCAAAGAAAACCCGGGCAATAAAACAATATGAACTGTTCAATAAAGGGAATGATTGTGGAAAATGTGAAAAGAGTTCCTTATCTTGGGCTGTTTTAACTTACATAGATGATTCACCGGGATAAAAAGAAAAATTACCATTGCCAAAAAGCCCCCCAAAATTTGCTCTAAATAAATCGGAAAGACCGAAGCTTACCTTAGGACAAAGCTGGGGTTTTTTTGGAAAAAAAAGCGTAAATCGATTTTTGGGGCAAAGGGTGTGGAGATTTCCAGGGGCGCTCAACAGAGATCCCGTTTTTGATGATAAAATTTTTAATAATATATATATATATATATAATTATATAATATATATATATATAAATAATGTAAATTTGTATGTATGGTGGTGTGTATATATATGTATGTATGTCTATATGTACATATGTAAAAAAACATATATTTGTGTGTGTGTGTGTGTTTTCAATACCAAAAACTCTGGAAAAGGAAGATTTCAAGAGCATCCCCGGGAAAGTGTTATCGAAGGGCCCATCGTAGGGGCCGGGGAAAGGTATCAGAGTCGTCCCTCAACCGGAACCATCCCAACACTTACTAAAGGGAAAATCTTTATTAAAGGGTTTTTGGGATCATTTTTTTTCTAGTATTTAAAAATTTAATAATCCTTTTTTTCCATTTTAAAGCAAATAAAAATTATCACTTATTACACGTACTTTACTTCGGATGTAAAGTTAGTAACCTTTATAATAGTTAAACTACTTCCGGTCCATTACCCTTGCAGTACATGGTACTCCTGTATCTCTATTCACTGATTAAAAATAACTATAATTAAAATAATTTTGTAACATTTATATTTTAAACCCTATATCTCTAAATCTTCTGTGTGTCCCCTTTTTAAGAAATTTTAAAAAAACTAACAATATCAACCATAACAGCTTGCAATAGCTCCAAATTCCCCCAAGGTTTTGGGGCTCCAGTACTGAAGAAAAAAATTTTTTCTCATGTTTTTGGGCGTGGGATTTGGGCATTTACCTTTTGGGGTAAGTTTCTATTTAAAGTTTAAATTTGTATGATT
>NC_051394.1:38580246-38595967 GCF_015228065.2 Penaeus monodon
CTCATCCTCCGCGGCCTCATACTTATACATACATAAGCTAAATAACAATAAATATATAGTCTCTACTGACAAATATTGCATCCAACTACTGAACACATATGGGGTATGGCTAGCGCCAGTCAGTCATGCAAGCAATAAGTGGAGAGAGAGAGGGAGATAAGTCCGATATGTGAAGCTTAGCCTCTCCCAGGCTATGCCGATGAGGGGAGCCCAACCTGTGTCGACTAATGTCGACTTGTTCACGTGTGTCAGCTGGTGTTGACTCGGCTGAACCTAGTCCTTACCCACCGTGGTGCCCAGCCACAGCATTTACCTCCAGGCGACAGTTGCAATTTCTTGCACCTGGGCGCAAGAAATTGCAAACCGCCGACCCCTCGGATGAGAGGGGTCCGTGGGGGCCGACATTACCATTGTACTAGCCCGGAGGCTGAGAGAGATCTTCGCCAGTCTACATTCCATCCACAACTGACCACATGATTAGCATCGAACCCCCAGCTTTAATCCAAATTACATCATGTTATGAACGGACGAATTTGAGTAGCTCAATTCATTCGTTTGAGGTTTGCAAAGTTCTGTCTTCGTCTGGGCCTTCATATATTTGGACCGGCCTTACTGTGGTGGTGAGGTTACCAGCAGGTGCTCCTGCCGCCATGGTGTAAGCATGCGGCATATTCTCATTACCAGCCCGGCAGCTGTTGTGGGGCAGTCCTTGTCTCAGAAATTGTGTGTGCTCCAATTTTGTAAGTAATGTACCACAGTACATGCAACACCTTTCTTCATGGTCAATTGTCTGTATGATCTGCCATGCACAATGGTAATCTTGTGTGATTCTGTGAAGAATGACTTCGGTACCTCTACTGATTGCTTCAGAGAGTGCCAGTGGCTCATAGCCTCTGGCGTCTGAGTACCATCTGGCTGAAAGAGATTGATTGATTATTTAAAATTATCTGTCGCATCAACAGCTAAGGTCATTAGCAACGAATACCTTGTTAAATAGAAATATTAAAATGTTTAAAACTTCTAAAATCTATCAATAAATATCTTACAAATAACAATAAATAGATTAAAAATCAAAGCATAAAAATCATGCTCTAAGTGTATAAAATTATTGCATAAACATTACGCATAATTAAATTTTATTGAAAATATTAGTCTCCCTAAGGAAACTAATCACTGCTCACTGCTGCAAAGCTCACACCATTTTCAGATTTTAAACCATCTGTATATATTTCATCTGATCCTTAGTACTTAGAAAAGTGCTGACGAAACTCTCTCTGACTTCTGCTTTGGATCTCTCCCCTTTCCCAATTCCGACCAAATCCAGCTCAACTTCATTAGTCCAAGGGGGGAATTGGGGAATTCCAACAGCTAGAACCTTAGTGAGATTTAATTTAAGATCTTCCACAAGATTCCTCATTCTCCTACCATAGGATTGGCTATCTTCAAGAGGGTTGAAAACCAGTCTGGATGTTGGAGGTTCCGAAATCCTTTGTAGTCTTGTGTAGTAAATCAGGTTCATGTAGTCCCAGTGTAATGAAAGAGGTGGTTCTCCACTCTCAGCATACAGGGACTCCACAGGTGAAGACCTGAAAGCCCAAGTACAGATTCTGAGAGCTTCATTATGAACCGAGTCCAACATCCAGAGAACAGTGGGAGTTGCAGATGAATGAGCCTCACATCCATAATCAAGCTTACTGCGAATAAGCGCTCAGTAAAGCTGCAGAAGCGTTGTCCAGTCTGTACCCCAAAATAGATGTGAAATAATCTGCAAAATAGTAAGCGCATTTAAAGCCTTCACTTTTTCTGTTTGATGTGAGGCACCCATGTAAGTCTTGAGTCAAAAATTAGACCCAAGTACTTCACCTCTTGGACAAAATGCAGTGAGTTTGCTCCTAAATAGAGGGAAGGATGGAACTTTCCTCATTTGTGGAAATGTATAGCCATGGTCTTGCTTGGAGAAAATTTAAAAACCATGATATGTTGCCCACTGTACAACCTGCTTTATTGCTGCCTGCATGTGTCCTTGCACATCCTGTAAGCTTCTTCCTGAGCAATACAGTGTAAAGTCATCCACATACAGATTACATGAGACAAAACTTGGAACAACCTTTACGATGTCATTTATAGCAATGGCAAACAGGGTCACACTTAAGACACTCCCTTGTGGGACCCCTTCCAGCTGATATTCCAGATTAGAGAAACTGTTTCCCACCCGAATTCTAGACTTCCTGTTAGCAAGGAAGCTTTGTATGAAGGTAGGTAATGCTCCTCTTAAACCAATGTCATACAGCTTCATGAGTATGCCATGCTTCCAAGTAGTATCGTAAGCCTTTTCAAGGTCAAAGAAGACTGCTAACGTGTGACGTCGCTGGGGGAAGGAATTCTGTATAACAGTTTCCATCCTTACAAGTGCATCTGTGGTCAATTTCAATCTTCTAAAAGCATACTGATATGGGGTCAGTACGTTTTCCTTTTCTAGCAGCCATGTCAACCTGAAGTTTACCATTTTCTCCATCATCTTGCAGATGCAGCTGGTGAGAGAAATTGGTCTGTAATTTCCTGGTGTGGAAGCATCCTTGCCAGGTTTAGGGACAGGAATGATTATAGCCTCTTTCCATGTGGATGGCACTGTACCCTCTATAGAGGTTCAACAGGAACTTCTGGGAGCTCTCTGGTGAGATATCATTTGGTATGGAATATCGTCACTTCCTGGCAGAGCTGCAAAGCAGAGTCCATCTCCTTGCGCAAAAATGGCAAGTTGTATGGAGGTTCTGCTGCAGTCCTACTGAAGAACAACACTGGTTGTCGTTCCTGTTCAGCCCGAAGAGTAGAGAATCGGGCAGCGTCAGATGCTCCAGAGGAGATCTCTGCCATGGATTTAGCTAGCTCATTAGCAACATCTTTCTTGTCCGTGATGATTATGCCATCTATCTTCAAAGCAGGTGGTAACATTGATGTGGTCTTTCCAGCAATCTTACGCACCTTGTCCCATACCCATGCTATGGGAGTCCCAGAGTTAATCAAGGAGACATACTGTCTCCATGACTTCCACTTGGCCTCCCTTAGCACTCGCCTGGCCTTGGATCAGGTTTTTTTTAATGGATCAAGGTTGCATCGCTGGGGCATCGTTTCAACAGCCTTAATGCAGCTTTTCTTGCTCTGACAGCTTGTTAGCATTCATCAGACCACCATGGTACTGGAGGTCGACAGTAATGCATGCTACTTTTGGGAATGGATGCTCCTGCACCAAGGAGAATTCGTGACGTAAAGTGATTAACAGCATCTTAAACACACTAGAAATAATTCACAGATTCTTGCAATACTGCAGTTGATCTAAAAAGATTCCAGTCTACATGTTCAAGTCGCCATCTTTTGGCTGGAATACCATTCACCTCCTCCAAAAGTATTGGAAAGTGGTTATAAAAATCTCTCTCCCTCTCACTCTCTCGTTTATTCTGGTAACCTCCTTGCTTTATGGTGATGTGTAACAAACTGTCTCACCCTGTTATTCTCAAACACTTGTATGTGCGTGTGCCTGTCTGTCATGAAAAATATACCATTTATTTTCATTAGTTATATTTATGTACTGTTCGTTAAAGCAAATTTCCATAACTGCAGAAAACCCAGGAGACCCTTCGTCTCCTGAGAATGTGGGTGTCCCTCCTCGGCATGGATGGAGATGTCACCTATATATCATCTTCATACTCATTCTTCACTTCCTCCTCATGAACATCATTACCTTCGACAACTACATACTTTTCTTGAACTTGGACAGATTTTGCTTGGCCAGGGACTCTTACTGATAATGGGGATGGATTATAGATTGTATGATTGTATGAGTACCGGAGTAACATCTGGGGTGCGATCCACTTCTGCTTCTTCCTTATCCTCCTTGTAGGAATACAGTATTTACTTCTTTATTGTTTCTTCCATCACCTAGACAAAGGGTTTTGACATTTGGGTAAAGTGAAAATGTGATATTCCACACATAAAATTAATTTGTCATTGGAAAGAAAACGATTTCTCCTAAACATTTTGCTAATACTTTGTGAAATCCTCTTCAATCTTTATTGGACTTTTTTTGCTTCAACTCGCGCCATGGCTTCACGGTATTCGTGGCCTCACAATACTCAGACGAACTCCCAAATTTCAGAAACTTTTTAAAAGTCAAAAAGGAAGGATATTTTGCATCGCCCATACCAAAGTTCCATGTCCTATTTTATTCAAAATGTCGATAAGTATATGAAATGTTTTTAATTTACAGATAAATATTTATGCAATAAGTTTATATATCAAGATTTTGGTACAATGTCAGGAAATTTGTGAAAAGTCACATATTGAAAGTGCATGCATTTATGCACACGTACATGCATACGTCACACACACACATACATATGTACATGCACACGCACACATACATATGTACATGCGCACGCATACATACATATGTACATGCACACACACATACATGCAGGCAGGCATGCACACACACACATATACATGTAGACACAAACGTACACGTAGACACACACATACATGCACACACATACATGCAGGCATGCGTACACTGTGATATGTAACTAAAAGAAACGTATATTTTTATTTTTGCCCTTATCTATCCCTAAACTTACATAATGACCTTGACATTTATAAGGCAAAAATGTTACATTAAGATGGCAAGTTCATGATTTTGAGCACTAACATTACATAAATTTTGATATGCTTTCCCACGGGTTTGGTGACTTTGTCTGCCATGATTTTCTTCCATGAAAAAGGAAATTCCCAAAAAGTAACGACATATAAAAATTTCTATTTTGGTGTTGTTTCTATAACTGAAATGTTAAAATCTTATGTATTTCCATTATTGTCCAGTAAAGGGTTAAATCAAAGTTGTAATGAGCACTAGTAAGAATGACCCAAAAATTCGTGTGACCACCCTTTGTATACCTCACTTACTTGGTTTTTACACATATGTTACTTATGTATACCTCATTTAATTAGTCTTTAGTTGTGTAAGACAATTAGTACTTAAATTTATTTTTGAGAAAGATGATATTTTATTTTCTACAAATTTTAGTTTTCTTTGTTTCCCAAAAAATGCGTTCTCTTTAATTAGAGGGTATGCAGTTATATTTCACTGTTGCTTGTTATGTTAAGGTTCTATAATGGATATTTTAATGAAGAAACCAATATGTATTATTTTGTTACTGGAAAGATTCATTTAAGTTCCGGTATTATGCATGTATGGAGTAAGACGAACCATATGCATGTAATATATGTGACCTGAGTAGATGTAAAAATGTTAAGAATATACAGTGTTAATCCCTGATATTATGGCCATAACCAGAGAGGGAGAGAATCGTGGTAAATGCCCGAAAGAGGTTAGTAAAATTCTTTAAATACCAGAAGTATGAAAGAACATTCAACTGTATTAATATCAATAATAAAATTATAAAATACTATAGATCTGATAACAGAACAATAACAAAGTAATCATTTGAGAACAAATTGGAAAACCAGGGTAAATAGAATATCTTCTTCACAGCTAGTGGCTGACACGTGGCACTTGGATACCATTCAGATGTTTCTCTGTTATTATTGAGGATTTAAAACCAATTCAAGGAGTAAGTGTTATTGAAGTTTATAATAGAATAATACTATCTCTGCTAAAATGAGGGTTTCATAAAAATAATATAATGCATAAATATAAAACTACTCAGATCGTATATAATGGTATAAATATACACAATTTGTTTGTGTATATTATGTAGTTTTGTTCCTACAAGAAATCAGTTATATTGAATCTTTTATTGTTTTATCATTCCTAAAATAGAACAATTGTTTCTTTTTTTTTAGGAATGGGTTTTTGCGGTTTTCTGTTTTGTTGTTTTGTTTGCTTCATGAGATGTCCTTGGAGAGATGGACCAGATGTAAAGCAGATGCCATCCTTAGGAATCCCTTGAACTGATACAGTGAAGAAATTTGAGAAAAGTCTGTACAGACAAAGGATTCAAGAAGGAAGACACAAGAGAAGGACCGTTTATACTACACACATTCGTGGAGAAGTGGACATCTGTGTCAATTAAGGTTTTTAGTTGTACAAGTTTAATGATTTATAATTCACTATATCAAGAAGTGTAAGATTGTCAATTGTTTGACATTGCCCTTCTCTCAGTTACCTCTAAGACTGAAATTAGATCATCAGTAACCCTCTTATGATTATTGTATTTTATAGTGTGGATTCATCAAGAATATGACTCAGGTAATGATACAGGAGAGCTCACACTTGACGTTAATTAATAGTGTCCCCTCTAGATAAAGCCCGAGTGGATTTCCCAGTAGAAAGGGAAATAGTGGCTTTGACCGTAGAAAGAAGGAGTGGGCGCAATAAAAAGTGACTGAACAAGTAGAAGAAATACATTGCACAAATTCCACACACTAAAACGCACCTGGCAATTAAAGGAGATTGTATAGTGTGGTAAAATGATACAGAATTAGTTATAGGCTTCAAATTATAACTAACATAATAAAACATCGCCGAGGTTTCATAGTAAAGATGTACTGTAAACCAACATATATCCGGACACCGGAAGAGCGTTTACAGTAAGAAAAGAGGGTTTAATCGTGCCCCTTGTGTTTCTCAGCCAAAGGGAATTAGTCACTGATTCTATTGCTGAAGGATTGGGAATTGGAATTCGACCAACAATGGAGTCGACTCGAGTTTCAGTTTGTAGCCATGTCCATCCAGGTGTGTATTCTTTACCTACGCTATGTCGGCCATTTCCAGACGGACGCAAACCTCTGTTCCATTAAGAAGATAAGTACCCAAACTCGCCTGGTCTAAAAATAATGGTATGGTCAGCGAAAGTCCCTGCTTATTACAAAATCTGATGATGTTTCTCTAACATATTCCCTTTGGTAAAATAACCTGATGTATGTACGATACCACTGTTTCCATTGTAATCCCTAAAATAAAATTCTGGTTGATCAATAGGAGAAATTCTATTAGGTGTTCCTGTTGTTGCCGTTTTGTTAGAAATGTGATAATTAAATTAAGCACTGGATTCTACCATTTGCTTAGTCAGATAACAAGTACAACCCTTAGAAAGAGTATTAATCAAATGGTTTGCTAAAATGATTTTCACCCCATTTCCTTCTAAAGCGAGATTTCCATATCAATTGTCAACATTCAAATATCAAGAAACTGTCCACCGAACCCTAGAATTCTAAATTTGAGATATGTATCCCAAATTGCATCATCTACATTCAAATGTACAAGGGAGTATGTCTAGTAGGCGACAGAGCTCTCAACCACACGCTTTAGCTAAATGCACAGGAAACTTTCCATGACAGACACTACTTATTAGTGAAATATCAGATTGTACCCCACTCCGTCTACATTCATATCGTTCTCATGTCCGAACCTATACCGATACTGATATCTTTTTTATAACAACCTGGCAGTATATCTCTTACCCTACTACTCCACTCAAAATATTGCATGTACCTCCTCCCTCTTTTATAACAATTTGGCGGTATGTCCCTTACCCTCTTCCTCCTATCCCGCTCAAAATATTGTATATGTCTCCTCCCTTCTTGTTTGTGAAGGTGGATAACCACCTGCTCTAATGGATCTTTCCAGAAAAAGAGAATTGAACTTGTACCGAGACAGGGAATGAAAACGTTCTGCATAATGAACGATTGGCAAATAACCGCAATTCCTTCACAACCAGGAGAGTAAGATGTCTCTCCAAACTTATACAGGCTTCCCTGCTGAATATCAATGGTTATGACAATTTCGTCCAATAAAGATTTATTCAGAGGTTTGTCTATAGTGAATTGGAAATCTAACCCTCCCATTTTTACCATAGTCATGGCTTCCAAGAGGTTCACTCTCTTCTAAATTTCGTAGGAGGAACGCAATCAGTGTGTATAAAAAAAATCCATTCTGCCATTCATTCGCAGTTGATATGGAGTGGGAACATAACCACTGTCTACAACAAGCAGAAATGTTGGACCATATCCCTATAAGAAGGAGGGTAAATTACACCCATTGCATTAGACATCTTAGACCTTAGTTTAAATGCAGTAATACACAAATGATCTTAATTGTTGAAAAAAAACATGAAATAAGAAGTAACGGCTATTCTTATTCTCAAGAATGATTGTCATTTCAGTATTGATTATATCTAACAGATACACCATATCACCAGTTTCGATATTGCTCTTAGGTGTACAGAAATTTTCTTCAGGCCCATCATGATACTTCACCCATATTTCAATTCACAATGAGTAATTATCTTACACAAGTTTGTAATATACCTTCTTATTCTGTATTGGGATTCAACTATGTGTTACCTAGATATCGACATCGCCGATACTACTCAGATACATAATGTTCTTTCTCCAATGTATTGTTATAAACTAATAAAATAGAGGTAGAGGATGGTCAGTTAAACAATATTTGTCATTATTACTAACAAAGTGTTGACGAATATATACTCATATTATTGTCCTAAAACCTAGCACTCAGATTGATTGGCTGATGGCTTAATTATCATGACTATTACAACTACTAATACTAAAAATAAAAAAAAATCCATCTGTACTCTCTTTATAAGAACTACATCAATAGTCTAGTAGCTATATTTTGTAGTACTGGTAGATAGTAAAGTATCCACTTCCAATCTGGGTGGTTTTTGCTTCAACTCGTTGATGTCGTAAGTGTACTTTGAATTGGATATGATCGAGTTGTCAATAGAGTTGTTTTCGATGTATAAAAATAGTACCTGTCACACCTTGAGATGAAAGGCCAGTACAGGATAAATCTTCTAGTGAACTACTTCATAGTCATACATTTTCTGAGACTTAAGGTTTAACTGATAAAGTGTTTACTCTACATTATATTACATGCTACTTGTGTCTGTTGGCAGAATCGGCAAGTCACATTTTCACTGAGCGGTAGAATGTCTATCTCGACTGCAGTCTTTACTTCATTTGTAATGCAGGTAGCAATTACTTACATAGCCTAATTGACAACCCTCTAACTTGTGTTTGTCTGTTACCTCCCTTCAGTGGTCTCACAAGTTGCAGAGAATGCAGTCCAACTGCATCCCTCTCCTGCTCTCTGTACTCCATGCCCAATAAACACAGATTAAAATGACCTACCTCTTCATTCAACTTTCTCTACCTTCTACACCTAAAGAATGCACTCGAGGACGAACAACATGGCACAGTGTTATAAGGAATTTTCACCCAGCAAAAGTCTTTCAGAATTTACAGAGAACCTTGCAGTCAGACCCACTGGTTTATTATACCTTAGATTTTCTCCAGTGCAATGAAGTGACTAATTTACTCAAAAACTAGTTCTAGTGCAGTATTTAGTGGCAGTGTTTCCCCTAAAGTGTGGTAAAATTACGTTCAAAGATGTTCTAGACTCACTGCAGAGGCAAGATCTGAGGCAATATGACAAGACGAAATGAGGAGGGAAGAACAGAGATTGTAGTGTGATGAGGACAGATGGCTTCAACAAAAGGACTCTTAATACTTTCTTCAAGTTTTGCACACTCTACAAGAGTTTAATCACACCCTCCTGGCTTCTCAACAGACGACTACACAGGTACTTCACGCAGCTGAGCCCTTTCCCACGACTATTCTGAAACCTTCAGCTCACGATTTCGTTCTTTGTACAACCACACCAACATCCACCACTGAGATCTTCAAGACTTCTACGTCCACTACTACAGCGATTACAATGTCTTTGACATCCACAGCCCCACAGATGTTCTCCCAAACAGCAGTTGTGCCCACTGCTTCTGTGGAAGCAGTTCTTGATGCCCTCCGAGACTTCTTCAAGGGACAATGTAACAAGGCTCTTCGTCATCGGGCACTAATCTGCTGTCGTCAGATGGAGGGGGAAGACTTTATGTGAGGCTTAGAGGCTATGCTGAGGAAGTCGACTTATGTCCTGGCCATTCAGGTGCATGCAGAGGGGCCTTGTTAAAAATGGTCTTCCTTATGGGTGTCTGGGACAAGAAACTTGTGGAAATTTAATTTTCCTAATTCTAGTGCCCCTTTACAAGATGTTGTTACTTGCTGCAGATATTATTAGACTACCCGGACCACAGCATCAGCCAATAAAAATCGGTCACGATGAGAGAAAATCAAGAGACCATCAACCTCAGGCCAAACTTGAAGCTCCACTCCCAGCAGTCTTCAGGTCACCCTTGCCCCTCCTGTGGCTGTACGCTTGGCCCCACACGTAATTCTACTTGTCGTAATTGCGGGTGGAAGGGTCATTGAGCCAGGAGAGAGAAATGCCCTGCTAAAGATGTCCATTGTAAACACTATAAGAAGCTGGGTCATTATGACAAGTGCTGCCACTCCAGGACTTATGCCACGCCATTGTCGACTCCACACACCTACCATGGATGGCCTACCATTGTTCCCTGTGGGGCCAACACATCTACTTCCAGGACCATGAGGATGTTTTGTCACTACTTCTGCAAAGTTGGTGTCCCTCAGTTTTCCTGCTCAGAATTCAAGTCCTTCATGAAACGCTGGGTTGTCCACCATGTGGTATCAACACCACTTTACCCTCAGTCAAATGGCCATGCCGAGGTCGCCATCAAGTACATCTGATTTTGAAGACAGCACCCTAAAGTAACATAGACACCGAGGAGTTCGACCGCGGCCTGCAGGAGCTACAGAACACGCCTACCGCTGCTGGAGGGTCACCCGCCCAGGTGTTATATGGCCACCCTCTCCATACGTGTGTCCCTGCCGTCCCTGCGTCCTTCGCTGAGGAATGGCAAGAACGTACAGAAGACTATGACCATCGAGCTGCAGCATGTGCTAGCCAAATGAAAAGCCAGTACGATAAGGATGTACATCCCCTTTCGCAGACTGAGCGTTGACGACCATGTCTGGATTCAAAACACAGACACCCACCACTGGGACAAGGTTAGGGTCATCATGGTCTGCAGCCGTGACAGGAATTACGAGGTGCGACTCCCAAACCAAGTCTGGTGGCGTAATCATTGTTTTGTGCGCCACATCCCTGTGGTCCCTTGCATGGACAAAATGTCCACAGAAGTAGAGATACCATCCTATGCCCCATGCTGATCAGAAAGGCTAATAAAAGATGCCGTTTGAGATGCTGCTACAAGCGCAAAGGGGGAGGGGGTGTGGATATATGAAATCTTTGTTATCTAGACCAGAAATGTGTATATTTACCCATGCCTCAATCTAACGGCTGTCTGTACTTCATCTGTAAAGTATATACACTTGAGGTGGCAATTGGCAACTCTCAAACTCGTGTTTGTTTGCTACCCCCCTTCAGTGATCCCGCAAGCTGAAGAGAATACAGTCCAACTGCATCCCTCTCCTGCTCTAAACACAGGTTAAAAGGACCTCCTCTTCACTCAACTCTCTCTACCTTCTACACCTAAAGAAGGCAACTCAAGTACTGTTTGTAGCAGGAGAAACTCGTTAAATGATTTCTCCTCCCCTTATGTGTTACTACTGATCTGATGTTTATGGATGGGAGTTTATGATCGCTTCCCCGGTGTACTGATGTGCTATAGGGAGAAAGTAATTCCTCCGTAATGTTTAGGTTGGTGATACTCAACGGGAATTCGTCAGTCGCTCGCACTACGAAACGTGCTTGGTGTCCAGATGTGCCCAGAAGCCCCTTTCACAGTCTGTCGTGGTTCATAAAACCCGTATCTAAGAATTCCTTCTTCTCATCGTTCACTATCTTTATTTCTCCCATCGGTAGGAAGAAGCAAATGATCGCCGCACAGAGGCTATTGCAATCCAAAACAACGTCATCCAATAGTGGACGATCGATCGTCGCCTCTAGGTGAATAACACACGTAACAAATTTACCCCTTACATTATGTTTAATTAAATGCTAAAAGTCGGGGTCATAAGGTCGATCGAGATCTATAACTTGTGGATTTTAAAACGCATATGGTAACAGCGATACATAATGAGCTACAGTGAGACCATATAACTGTCAAAGAGCACTTATGTATCTTAAATACACATCAGCTAACAGTCCGTCATCCAGATCGCAATACAGTTTAACGTAATCAACTAAAGTTTTACATAAAGTCATTCTCCATACTCGTTGTGCATGTTGATATCGTTTTCTTTAATTTCCCTCTGTTTCAGAGAGTCGCAGGCTGCAGGAGAAGTCTCTTGAAGTCGATTGATGCCTGTTATGTATACATAACAGAGTATTTGTTTCCTTTTGCAAACAAACTCTCTCGCAACATTAGGCAGATAATTCATCATTTCGCGCGTGTAAGTGGAATCTTACCTGGACGCAAGGTGACTTCCAATGAGTTGGTAAATAAATCACTCATTACTGTCATCAAATCTTGGAGAACAAGATCATTTACTTTAATTTCAAGTGTGTTAAGCGAATAGAGGGCAGAATCAACATCTTTTAGGATCAAAGCACCATCAAATGACCTGCGAGTGAATGCGATTAGATTTTCTCTTTCGTTGTGGCATTATAAATTACAGCGGGTACAAGTGCCTGTGTAATTATTACGAGTGATCGTGATTATATATATATATATATATATATATATATATATATATATTTATATATATATATATAATATATATAATATATATATATATTATATAAATATATTATGTATATATATATTATATATGATATATGATATATATGTATATATATTGATATATTATTATATATGTATATATATGTATATATATGATATAATTTATATATTATATATTATATGTATATATACATATCTAGCATTATATATAGTATCGTATATACCATATATAAATATTTACTAAAGGTCACCGACCGGCACTTGTCCCTTGGCAAGGAACTTCACCTCGATTTGCCTGCCTAGCCACTGAATCAGCCCAAGTCAGTGCTGGTCCCAAGCCCGGATAAAATAGAGAAATGATTACTAAAAGGTAACACCGGCACTCTCCAGTGGAAAGGAACTGGGACTTACCATATACTCACTCCAAGAGCATCTCAAAATTGAATAATATTACTATATATATATATGATACATATAATGTATATATATATATAATATATATATATATATATATATATATATATGTATATATTATATAGTATATATATATGTATATATATATATTATATATATGTATATATATATATTATATATATATATATATATATATATATATATATATATGTATATATAATACATATACACCCACCACATATATATATATATATATATATATATATATATATATATATATATTATATATATATGTGTGTGTGTGGGGTGTTGTGCCCTTACGGCTTCACTTACCTTGGAAAGTAAAAGTCGTACATTTAATATATCTGCAGCGAAAGGCACAGATAATCTTGCTTCTGGTACTTATCTCTACACTGGTCTTCATGCTTCGAAAAAGGTTTTCTTCGTTATGGAAGTAGACCAGCGAGGCCGCCCACGCCATCAAGCACGCCCATACCGTCATCCGGACCAAGAGCTCCATCTCTTGTCAGTGTGTGCTCCTCCAGGCAACGGTGGCACGAAGTGGACTGGCGGCAAAGTAGGATTTGCTTGGCAGTAGTTTGAGAAAAACGAAGAAGCTCGCGTGTTCAAGACAATTGAAAATAGTGCTTTCTGTCTGTCCAAGTTGTCCGTATCTGATGGACGTTAGTTTGTAAGTGAGTCGTGTTTTATGATGCATTTATTCTAATTTCCGCTGCGGATGCACGTTTGAAGACAGTGTGCAGAATTCTTATGAACGTTATAATAGCAGTAATGATGACGATAATGATGATGATGTTAATGGTTGTGGTGGTGATGGTGGTGGTGGTGGTAGTGGTGATGGTGATGGTGGTGGTGATGATGGTGGTGGTGATGGTGGTGGTGGTGATTGTGATGGTGATGGTGGTGGTGATGGTGGTGGTGATGGTGATGGTGGTGGTATTTACAACAAAAAATAATAACACTGAGAATGATGATAATAATATAATGATAATAATAATAGCAATGATAATAATAATATTGATAAAATCAATGATAATAATATTGATAAAGTCAATAATAATAATACTAATAACAATGATATAATAATAAAAATAATGATAATTATACTCATAATAATAATGATGAAAAATGCATAATTATAAAAATGTTAATGCCTCATCATCATCATCATCATCATCATCATCATCATCATCATCATCATCATCACAATAATCATAATCATAATAATGACAATTACAATGATAAAAATAATGATAATCATACTCATAATAATAATAATAATGATAAGAAATACATAATTATAAAAATGTTAAATGCCTAATAATAGCAACAACAACGATAAATATACAATAATAAATACATAGTAATAATGACAGAAATATAAAAATAATAAGGATTATTATTACAGTCATAACAACTAGAGTATCAACAATGATAATAAAAGTAATACTTCTAAAACTTAATCTTTTGGCAAGTTTAACACCGAGGTAGTTAAAGTCTTCTGGAGCCATCTGTGTGTAAACAAAAATAAGGCAAAAACGTATTGGACATCACAAGTTTCTGGGTTGAACGGTCAGTGTAATTCTATATTGAATATTAAATCATACTGATTCTAGCCTTGCTTCTGGTAAGTTAAGTCGTATACACTGTAGCGCGCGCGCGTGTGTAAATTAACTAGTTCTCTGTATTTTTTCCCTCGATTCGATGCATTAACGATGAACTTCCCGTGAACTGTCAATGAGGTTTGGCCATTCCGCTTTCCTTGCAATTCCCACATCGTAAAGGAAATGTCCGCTTAATCAGACAAGAAGCAAGCGCTTTACTTCCATTAACACAATCGGCACGCATGGCAAGAATAAATGCCATGCCCACTGTAATACAAGCTTATTAATTGTATTTATACATAGATGGCTCTGCTTAGTCACCAAAGACTCAGTTATTAGTCCTACCTATCTCACCTGTTTACCCTTTTCCTTCACTTTTGGAAAGGGTCTTTCGCATTATTTCATTGTCTTAAATGTTACCAAGATTTTAATATCAATTTCATAAGCATAACATCAAAAACAATAATCACAGTACCGATATTGTATTAAATAGAAAAACACATTTTCCCGCCATTTTAAGGAATGGGGAAATCAGGATCGGTCACTCTGTATGTTACAAAATTCACAAGAAATACAGGGGACAGTCATCGTCACTCGTGGTCGAATCTTTGATGATTGAACACCGTATCCTTAACGCAGTAGCAACAAATACAAAGTCTTGTGCCACAAGAGCTACCCTGGAGCCTGGGGCCTCTCGTCTCGCTTGACATTGTTGTTCTTGAGTTTTTACTAAAGTAATAAAAGTAAAATAAATCCTGTAATTACAGAACATTTTTGTGCTTTGCCAGCACCTTCAGTGCTTTTGTTTTGCAGGTGACACGAGGCTACAGCAGTTGTAGTCAGCACCCCACCTCAGACCCGCAGCTCTCTTCTACACCAGGGTAGCCCTTTGGGCTTTGACCCCTGGGTAGGGAGGCCCAGTAGTCTGGGGCGTCCTTTGGGCGCACTTTTCCTTTTTCTAAATTTTTCATCTTATGTGACTTTCCTGAGCCTACGGAGTTCCTCGTGAACTCCCGTATTCGCTGTTCGGCGTAAGGAAGTGTCCTCCACATAACTCGATCCTCTCTCGTTACGGAGCGCTTC
>NC_051394.1:38596067-38615323 GCF_015228065.2 Penaeus monodon
CCTAGACAAAGGGTTTTGACATTTGGGTAAAGTGAAAATGTGATATTCCACACATAAAATTAATTTGTCATTGTAAAGAAAACGATTTCTCCTAAACATTTTGCTAATACTTTGTGAAATCCTCTTCAATCTTTATTGGAATTTTTTTTGCTTCAATTCGCGCCATGGCTTCACGGTATTCGTGGCCTCACAATACTCAGACGAACTCCCAAATTTCAGAAACTTTTTAAAAGTCAAAAAGGAAGGATATTTTGCATCGCCCATACCAAAGTTCCATGTCCTATTTTATTCAAAATGTCGATAAGTATATGAAATGTTTTTAATTTACAGATAAATATTTATGCAATAAGTTTATATATCAAGATTTTGGTACAATGTCAGGAAATTTGTGAAAAGTCACATACTGAAAGTGCATGCATTTATGCACACGTACATGCATACGTCACACACACACATACATATGTACATGCACACGCACACATACATATGTACATGCGCACGCATACATACATATGTACATGCACACACACATACATGCAGGCAGGCATGCACACACACACATATACATGTAGACACAAACGTACACGTAGACACACACATACATGCACACACATACATGCAGGTATGCGCACACTGTGATATGTAACTAAAAGAAACGTATATTTTTATTTTTGCCCTTATCTATCCCTAAACTTACATAATGACCTTGACATTTATAAGGCAAAAATGTTACATTAAGATGGCAAGTCCATGATTTTGAGCACTAACATTACATAAATTTTGATATGCTTTCCAACGGGTTTGGTGACTTTGTCTGCCATGATTTTCTTCCATGAAAAAGGAAATTCCCAAAAAGTAACGACATATAAAAATGTCTTCTATTTTGGTGTTGTTTCTATAACTGAAATGTTAAAATCTTGTGTATTTCCATTAGTGTCCAGTAAAGGGTTAAATCAAAGTTGTAATGAGCACTAGTAAGAATGACCCAAAAATTCGTGTGACCACCCTTTGTATACCTCACTTACTTGGTTTTTACACATATGTTACTTATGTATACCTCATTTAATTAGTCTTTAGCTGTGTAAGACAATTAGTACTTAAATTTATTTTTTAGAAAGATGATATTTTATTTTCTACAAATTTTAGTTTTCTTTGTTTCCCCAAAAATGCGTTCTCTTTAATTAGAGGGTATGCAGTTATATTTCACTGTTGCTTGTTATATTAAGGTTCTATAATGGATATTTTAATGAAGAAACCAATATGTATTATTTTGTTACTGGAAAGATTCATTTAAGTTCCGGTATTATGCATGTATGGAGTAAGACGAACCATATGCATATAATATATGTGACCTGAGTAGATGTAAAAATGTTAAGAATATACAGTGTTAATCCCTGATATTATAGCCATAACCAGAGAGGGAGAGAATCGAAACAAGTGCCTGGTAAATGCCCGAAAGAGGTTAGTAAAATTCTTTAAATACCAGAAATATGAAAGAACATTCAACTGTACTAATATCAATAATAAAATTATAAAATACTATAGATATGATAACAGAACAATAACAAAGTAATCATTTGAGAACAAATTGGAAAACCAGGGTAAATAGAATATCTTCTTCACAGCTAGTGGCTGACAGGTGGCACTTGGATACCATTCAGATGTTTCTCTGTTATTATTGAGGATTTAAAACCAATTCAAGGAGTAAGTGTTATTGAAGTTTATAATAGAATAATGCTATCTCTGCTAAAATGAGGGTTTCATAAAAATAATATAATGCATAAATATAAAACTACTCAGATCGTATATAATGGTATAAATATACACAATTTGTTTGTGTATATTGTGTAGTTTTGTTCCTACAAGAAATCAGTTATATTAAATCTTTTATTGTTTTATCATTCCTAAAATAGAACAATTGTTTCTTTTTTTTAGGAATGGGTTTTTGCGGTTTTCCTGTTTTGTTGTTTTGTTTGCTTCATGAGATGTCCTTGGAGAGATGGACCAGATGTAAAGCAGATGCCATCCTTAGGAATCCCTTGAACTGATACAGTGAAGAAATTTGAGAAAAGTCTGTACAGACAAAGGATTCATGAAGGAAGACACAAGAGAAGGACCGTTTATACTACACACATTCGTGGAGAAGTGGACATCTGTGTCAATTAAGGTTTTTAGTTGTACAAGTTTAATGATTTATAATTCACTATATCAAGAAGTGTAAGATTGTCAGTTGTTTGACATTACCCTTCTCTCAGTTACCTCTAAGACTGAAATTAGATCATCAGTAACCCTCTTATGATTATTGTATTTTATAGTGTGGATTCATCAAGAATATGACTCAGGTAATGATACAGGAGAGCTCACACTTGACGTTAATTAATAGTGTCCCCTCTAGATAAAGCCCGAGTGGATTTCCCAGTAGAAAGGGAAATAGTGGCTTTGACCGTAGAGAGAAGGAGTGAGCGCAATAAAAAGTGACTGAACAAGTAGAAGAAATACATTGCACAAATTCCACACACTATACCGCACCTGGCAATTAAAGGAGATTGTATAGTGGGGTAAAATGATACAGAATTAGTTATAGGCTTCAAATTATAACTAACATAATAAAACATCGCCGAGGTTTCATAGTAAAGATGTACTGTAAACCAACATATCTCCGGACACCGGAAGAGCGTTTACAGTAAGAAAAGAGGGTTTAATCGTGCCCCTTGTGTTTCTCAGCCAAAGGGAATTAGTCACTGATTCTATTGCTGAAGGATTGGGAATTGCAATTCGACCAACAATGGAGTCGACTCGAGTTTCAGTTTGTAGCCATGTCCATCCAGGTGTGTATTCTTTACCTACGCTATGTCGGCCATTTCCAGACGGACGCAAACCTCTGTTCCATTAAGAAGATAAGTACCCAAACTCGCCTGGTCTAAAAATAATGGTATGGTCAGCGAAAGTCCCTGCTTATTACAAAATCTGATGATGTTTCTCGAACATATTCCCTTTGGTAAAATAACCTGATGTATGTACGATACCACTGTTTCCATTGTAATCCCTAAAATAAAATTCTGGTTGATCAATAGGAGAAATTCTATTAGGTGTTCCTGTTGTTGCCGTTTTGTTAGAAATGTGATAATTAAATTAAGCACTGGATTCTACCATTTGCTTAGTCAGATAACAAGTACAACCCTTAGAAAGAGTATTAATCAAATGGTTTGCTAAAATGATTTTCACCCCATTTCCTTCTAAAGCGAGATTTCCATATCAATTGTCAACATTCAAATATCAAGAAACTGTCCACCGAACCCTAGAATTCTAAATTTGAGATATGTATCCCAAATTGCATCATCTACATTCAAATGTACAAGGGAGTATGTCTAGTAGGCGACAGAGCTCTCAACCACACGCTTTAGCTAAATGCACAGGAAACTTTCCATGACAGACACTACTTATTAGTGAAATATCAGATTGTACCCACTCCGTCTACATTCATATCGTTCTCATGTCCGAACCTATACCGATACTGATATCTTTTTTATAACAACCTGGCAGTATATCTCTTACCCTACTACTCCACTCAAAATATTGCATGTACCTCCTCCCTCTTTTATAACAATTTGGCGGTATGTCCCTTACCCTCTTCCTCCTATCCCGCTCAAAATATTGTATATGTCTCCTCCCTTCTTGTTTGTGAAGGTGGATAACCCCCTGCTCTAATGGATCTTTCCAGAAAAAGAGAATTGAACTTGTACCGAGACAGGGAATGAAAACGTTCTGCATGATGAACGATTGGCAAAGAACCGCAATTCCTTCACAACCAGGAGAGTAAGATGTCTCTCCAAACTTATACAGGCTTCCCTGCTGAATATCATGGTTTGGCAATTTCGTCCAATAAAGATTTATTCAGAGGTTGTTTATAGTAAATTTGGGAAAATCTAACCCTCCCATTTTCCCATAGTCATGGTTTCCCAAAGAGGTTCACTCTCTTCTAAATTTCGTAGGAGGAACGCAATCAGTGTGTAAAAAAAAATCCATTCTCCCATTCATTCGCAGTTGATATGGAGTGGGAACATAACCTCTGTCTACAAAAAGCAGAATGTTGGACCATATCCCTATAAGAAGGAGGGTAAATTACAACCCATTGCATTAGACATCTTAGCCCTTAGTTTAAATGCATAATACACAAATGATCTTAATTGTTGAAAAAAAATAAAATAAGAAGTAACGGCTATTCTTTCTCAAGAATGATTGTCATTTCAGTATTGATTTATCTAACAGATACACCATATCACCAGTTTCGAATGCTTTAGGTGTACAGAAATTTTCTTCAGGCCCATCATGATACTTCACCCATATTTCAATTCACAATGAGTAATATCTTACCAAGTTTGTAATATACCTTCTTATTCTGTTTTGGGGATTCACTATGTGTTACCTAATTCGACATCGCGATCACTCAGATACATAATGTTCTTTCTCCAATGTTTGTTATAAACTAATAAATAGAGGTAGAGGTTTGGTCAGTTAAACAATATTGTCATTATTACAAAACAAGTGTTGACGAATATTACTCATATTATTGTCCTAAAACCTAAGCACCAGATTGATTGGCTGATGGCTTAATTATCATGACTATTACAACTACTAATACTAAAAATAAAAAAAATCCTCTGTACTCTCTTTATAAAAACTACAATCAATAGTCTAGTAAGCTATATTTTGTAGTACTGGTAGATAGTAAAGTATCCACTTCCAATCTGGGTGGTTTTTTGCTTCAACTCGTTGATGTCGTAAGGTACTTTGAATTGGATATATCGAGTTGTCAATAGAGTTGTTTTCGATGTAAAAAAATAGTACCTGTCACACCTTGAGATAAAAGGGCCCAGTACAGGATAAATCTTCTAGTGAACTACTTCATATCATACATTTTCTGAGACTTAAGGTTTAACTGATAAAGTGTTTACTCTACATTATATTACATGCTACTTGTGTCTGTTGGCAGAATCGCAAGTCACATTTTCACTGAGGGGTTTAGAATGTCTATCTCGACTGCAGTCTTTACTTCATTTGTAATGCAGGTAGCAATTACTTACATAGCCTAATTGACAACCCTCTAACTTGTGTTTGTCTGTTACCTCCCTTCATTGGTCTCACAAGTTGCAGAGAATGCAGTCCAACTGCATCCCTCTCCTGCTTCTCTGTACTCCATCCCCAATAACACAGATTAAAATGACCTACCTCTTCATTCAACTTTCTCTACCTTCTACCCCTAAAAAATGCACTCGAGGACGAAAAAACATGGCACAGTGTTATAAGGAATTTTACCCAGCAAAAGTCTTTCAGAATTTACAGAGAACCTTGCAGTCGACCCACTGGTTTATTATACCTTAGATTTTCTCCAGTGCAATGAAGTGACTAATTTACTAAAAAACTATTTCTAGTGCGTATTTAGTGGCAGTGGTTTCCCCTAAAGTGTGGTAAAATTACGTTCAAAGATGTTCTAAACTCACTCCCAGAGGCAAGATCTGGGGCAATATGCAAGACAAAAATGAGGAGGGAAGAACGAGATTGTAGTGTGATGAGGACAGATGGCTTCAACAAAAGGACTCTTAATACTTTCTTCAAGTTTGCACACTCTACAAGAGTTTAATTACAACCCCTCCTGGCTTCTCAACAGACGACTACACAGGTACTTCACGCAGCTGACCCCTTTCCCACGACTATTCTGAAACCTTCAGCTCACGATTTCATTCTTTGTACAACCACACCACATCCACCACTGAGATCTTCAAGACTTCTACGTCCACTACTACAGCAATTACAATGTCTTTGACATCCACAGCCCCACAGATGTTCCCCAAACAGCATTATGCCCACGCTTCTGTGGAAGCAGTTCTTGATGCCTCCGAACTTCTTAAAGGGGACAATGTAAAAAGGCTCTTCGTCATCGGGCACTAATCTGCTGTCGGTCAGATGGGGGGGGAAGACTTTATGTGAGGCTTAGAGGCTATGCTGGGAAGTCGACTTATGTCCTGGCCATCCAGGTGCATGCAGAGGGCCTTGTTAAAATGGTCTTCCTTATGGGTGTCTGGGACAAGAAACTTGTGGAAATTTAATTTTCCTGAATTCTAGTGCCCCTTTACAAATGTTGTTACTTGCTGCAGATATTATTGGGACTACCCGGACCACAGCATCAGCCAATAAAATCGGTCACGATGAGAGAAAATCAAGAGACCATCAACCTCGGGCCCAAACTTGAAGCTCCACTCCCAGCAGTCTTCAGGTCACCCTTGCCCCTCCTGTGGCTGTACGCTGGCCCCACACTTTAATTCTACTTGTCGTAATTGCGGGGGGAAAGGGGGTCATTGGGCCAGGAGAGAGAAATGCCCTGCTAAAGATGTCCATTGTAAACACTATAAAAAGCTGGTCATTATGACAAGTGCTGCCACTCCAGGACTTATGCCACGCCATTGTCGACTCCACACACCTACCATGGAGGGCCCTACCATTGTTCCCTGTGGGGCCAACACATCTACTTCCAGGCCCATGAGGATGTTTTGTCACTACTTCTGCAAAGTTGGTGTCCCTCATTTTTCCTGCTCAGAATTCAAGTCCTTCATGAAACGCTGGGTTGTCCACCATGTGGTATCAACACCACTTACCCTCAGTCAAAGGGCCATGCCGAGGTCGCCATCAAGTACATCTGATTTTGAAGACAGCACCCTAAAAAACATAGACACCGAGGAGTTCGACCGCGGCCTGCAGGAGCTACAGAAACGCCTACCGCTGCTGGAGGGCCCACCCGCCCAGGTGTTATATGGCCACCTCTCCATACGTGTGTCCCTGCCGTCCCTGCGTCCTTCGCTGAGGAATGGCAAGAACGTACAGAAGACTAGACCATCGAGCTGCAGCCTGGGGCTAGCCAAATGAAAAGCCAGTACGATAAGGATTACATCCCTTTCGCAGACTGAGCGTTGACGACCATGTCTGGATTCAAAACACAGACACCACCACTGGGACAAGGTTAGGTCATCATGGCCCCTGCAGCCGTGACAGGAATTACAGGTGCGCCCTCCCAAACCAAGTCTGGTGGCGTAATCATTGTTTTGTGCGCCACATCCCTGTGGTCCCTTGCATGGACAAAATGTCCACAGAAGTAAGATACATCCTATGCCCATGCTGATCAAAAGGCTAAAAAAAGATGCCGTTTGAGATGCTGCTACAAGCGCAAAGGGAGGGGGGTTTGGATATATGAAATCTTTGTTATCTAGACCAGAATGTGTATATTTACCCTGCCTCAATCTAACGGCTGTCTGTATTCACTGTAAAGTATATACACTTGAGGTGGCAACTGGCAACTCTCAAACTCGTGTTTGTTTGCTACCCCCCTTCAGTGATCCGCAAGCTGAAAAGAATACAGCCCAACTGCATCCCTCTCCTGCTCTAAACACAGGTTAAAAGGAGCTCCTCTTCACTCAACTCTCTCTCCCTTCTACAACCAAAAGAAGGCAACTCAAGGACTGTTTGTAGCAGGAGAAACTCGTTAAATGATTTCTCCTCCCCTTAGTTTTTACTACTGATCTGATGTTTATGGATGGGAGTTTATGATCGCTTCCCGGTGTACTGATGTGCTATAGGGAGAAGTAATTCCTCCGTAATGTTTAGGTTGGTGATACTAAACGGGAATTCGTCAGTCGCTCGCACTACGAAACGTGCTTGGTGTCCAGATGTGCCAGAACCCCTTTCACAGTCTGTCGTGGTTCATAAAACCCGTATCTAAGAATTCCTTCTTCTCATCGTTCCTATCTTTATTTCTCCCATCGGTAGGAAGAAGCAAATGATCGCCGCACAGAGGCTATTGCAATCCAAAACAACGTCATCCAATAGTGGACGATCGATCGTCGCCTCTAGGTTGAATAACAAAACGTAACAAATTTCCCCCCCTTACATTATGTTTTAATTAATGCTAAAAGTCGGGGTCATAAGGTCGATCGAGATCTATAACTTGTGGATTTTAAACGCATATGGTAACAGCGATACATAATGAGCTACAGTGAGACCATATAACTGTCAAAGAGCACTTATGTATCTTAAATACACATCAGCTAACAGTCCGTCATCCAGATCGCAATACAGTTTAAACGTAATCACTAAAGTTTTACATAAAGTCATTCTCCATACTCGTTGTGCATGTTGATATCGTTTTCTTTAATTTCCCTCTGTTTCAGAGAGTCGCAGGCTGCAGGAGAAGTCTTTTGAGTCGATTGATGCCTGTTATGTATACAAAACAGAGTATTTGTTTCCTTTGAAAACAAACTTTTCTCGAAAACATTAGGCGATAATTCATCATTTCGCGCGTGTAAGTGGAATCTTACCTGGACGCAAGGTGACTTCCAATGAGTTGGTAAATAATCACTCATTACTGTCATCAAATCTTGGAGAACAAGATCATTTATTTTAATTTCAGTGTGTTAAGCGAAGAGGGCAGAATCAACATCTTTTAGGATAAAAGGGCACCATAAAATGCCCTGCGAGTGAATGCGATTAGATTTTCTCTTATGTTGTGGCATTATAATTACAGCGGGTACAAGGGGCCTGTGTAATTATTACGAGTGATTGTGATTATTATATTATTTTATATTATATAAAATATTATATATATATATATATATTATATATAAAATATATATATATATTTTTATATAAGTATATATATAATATATATATATATATATATATATATATATATATATATACTATATATATATATATATATATATATATATATATATAATAAAATCACAATCACCCCGTAATAATTACACAGGCACTTGTACCCGCTGTAATTTATAATGCCACAACATAAGAAAAAATCTAATCGCTTTCACTCGCAGTCATTTGATGGTGCTTTGATCCTAAAAGATGTTGATTCTGCCCTCTATTCGCTTAACACACTTGAAATTAAAGTAAATGATCTTGTTCTCCAGATTTGATGACAATGAGTGATTTATTTACCAAATCATTGGAAGTCACCTTGCGTCCAGGTAAGATTCCACTTACACGCGCGAAATGATGAATTATCTGCCTAATGTTGCGAGAAAAGTTTGTTTGCAAAAGGAAACAAATACTCTGTTATGTAACATAACAGGCATCAATCGACTTCAAGAACTTCTCCCAGCCTGCGACTCTCTGAAAAGAGGGGAAAATTAAAGAAAACGATTATCAAAGCACAACGAGTATGGAGAATGACTTTATGTAAAACTTAGTTGTTACGTTAAACTGTATTGCGATCTGGATGACGGACTGTTAGCTTATGTGTATTAAGATACATAATTGCCTTTGACAGTTATATGGTCTCACTGTAGCTCATTTGTTTTCGCTGTTACCATATGCGTTTTAAAATCCACAGTTATAGATCTCGATCGACCTTATGACCCCGACTTTTAGATTTAATTAAACATAATGTAAGGGGTAAATTTGTTACGTGTGTTATTCACCTAGGGCGACGATCGATCGTTTCCCCTATTGGATGACGTTGTTTTGGATTGCAATGCCTCTGTGCGGCGATCATTTGCTTCTTCCTACCGATGGGGGAAATAAGATAGTGAACGATGAGAAGAAGGAATTCTTAGATACGGGTTTATGAACCACGACAGACTGTGAAAAGGGGGTTCTGGCACATCTGGAACCAAGCACGTTTCGTATGCGAGCGACTGACGAATTCCCGTTGAGTATCACCAACCTAAACATTACGGAGGAATTACTTTCCTAAGCACATCATACACCGGGGAAGCGATCATAAAATCCTCCATAAACATCAGATCAGTAGTAAAAACATAAGGGGAGGAGAAAACATTTAACGATTTCTCCTGCTACAAACAGTCCTTTATTGCCTCTTTAGGTGTAGAAGGTAAGAGAGTTGAGTGAAGAGGAGCTCCTTTTAACCTTGTTTAGAGCAGGAGAGGGATGCAGTTGGACTGTATTCTTTTCAGCTTGCGGGATCACTGAAGGGGGTAGCAAACAAACACGAGTTTGAGAGTTGCCAGTTGCCACCTCAAGTGTATATACTTTACAGATGAAGTACAGACGCCGTTAGATTGAGGCATGGGGAAATTACACATTTCTGGTCTAGATAACAAAGATTTCATATATCCACACCCCCCTCCCCCTTTGCGCTTGTAGCAGCATCTCAACGGCATCTTTTATTAGCCTTTCTGATCAGCAAAGGGGCATAGGATGGTACTCTACTTCTGTGGACATTTTGTCCATGCAAGGGACCACAGGGATGGGCGCACAAACAATGATTACGCCACCAGACTTGGTTTGGGGGTCGCACCTCGTAATTCCTGTCACGGCTGCAGACCATGATACCCTAACCTTGTCCCAACGGTGGGTGTCTGTGTTTTGAATGCAGACATGGTCGCCAACACTGAATCTGGGAAGGGGGTGTACATGCTTATCGTACTGGCTTCTCACGGGGCAAGCACAGGCTGCAGCTCGATGATCGTAATCTTCCGTACGTTCCTGCCATTCCCAGCGAAGGACGCAGGACGGCAGGGACACACGTATGGAGAGGGTGGGGCCAAAATAACACCTGGGCGGGTGGGCCCTCCAGCCCGCGGGAGGCGTGTTCTGTAGCTCCTGCAGGCCGCGGTCGAACTCCTCGGTGTCTATGTTACTTTAGGGGTGCTGTCTTCAAAATCAGATGTACTTGATGGCGACCTCGGCATGGCATTTGACTGAGGGTAAAGTGGTGTTGATACCCCATGGTGGAAAAACCCAGCGTTTCTGAAGGACTTGAATTCTGAGCAGGAAAACTGAGGGACACCAACTTTGCAGAAGTAGTGACAAAACATCCTCATGGTCCTGGAAGTAGATGTGTTTTGGGCCCCCCAGGGAACAATGGTAGCCATCCATGGTAGGTGGTGGAGTCGACAATGGCGTGGCATAAGTCCTGGGGTGGCAGCACTTGTCATAATGACCAGCTTCTTATAGTGTTTACAATGGACATCTTTAGCAGGGCATTTCTCTCTCCTGGCCCAATGACCCTTCCACCCGCAATTACGACAAGTAGAATTACGTGTGGGGGGCCCAAGCGTACAGCCACAGGAGGGCAAGGGTGACCTGAAGACTGCTGGGGGTGGAGCTTCAAGTTTGGCCTGAGGTTGATGGTCTCTTGATTTTCTCTCATCGTGACCGATTTTTATGGCTTTATGCTTTTGGTCCGGGTAGTCTATAATATCTGCAGCAAGTAACAACATTTTGTAAAGGGCACTAGAATTCAGGAAAATTAAATTTCCCACAAGTTTTTGTCCCAGACACCCATAAGGAAGACCATTTTTAACAAGGCCCCCCCTGCATGCACCCGGATGGCCAGGACATAAGTCGACTTCCTCACATAGCCTCTAACCTCACATAAAGTCTTCCCCCTCCATCTGACGACAGCAGATTAGTGCCCGATGACGAAGAGCCTTGTTACATTGTCCCTTGAAGAAGTCTCGGGGGGCATCAAGAACTGCTTCCACAGAAAACAGTGGGGATAACTGCTGTTTTGGGGGAACATCTGTGGGGCTGTGGATGTCAAGACATTGTAATTGCTGTAGTAGTGGACGTAGAAGTCTTGAAGATCTCAGTGGTGGATGTTGGTGTGGTTGTACAAAGAATGAAATCGTGAGCTGAAGGTTTCAGAATAGTCGTGGGAAAGGGCTCAGCTGCGTGAAGTACCTGTGTAGTCGTCTGTTGAGAAGCCAGAGGGTGTGATTAAACTCTTGTAGAGTGTGCAAAACTTGAAGAAAGTATTAAGAGTCCTTTTGTTGAGCCATCTGTCCTCATCACACTACAATCTCTGTTTTTCCCCCCTCATTTCGTCTTGTCATATTGCCTCAGATCTTGCCTCTGCAGTGAGTTTAGAACATCTTTGAACGTAATTTTACCACACTTTAGGGAAACACTGCCACTAAATACTGCCCTAGAACTAGTTTTTGAGTAAATTAGTCACTTCTTGCACTGGAGAAAATCTAAGGTATAATAAACCAGTGGGTCTGACTGCAAGGTTCTCTGTAAATTCTGAAAGACTTTGCTGGGTGAAAATTCCTTATAACACTGTGCCATGTTGTTCGTCCTCGAGTGCAAATTTTTTAGGGTAGAAGGTAGAGAAGTTGAATGAAGAGGTAGGTCATTTTAATCTGTGTTTATTGGGCATGAGTACAGAGAGCAGGAGAGGGATGCCGTTGGACTGCATTCTCTGCAACTTTTGAGACCACTGAAGGGAGGTAAAAGACAACACAAGTTAGAGGGTTGTCAATTAGGGTTGTAAGTAATTGCTACCTGCATTACAAATGAAGTAAAGACTGCAGTCGAGATAGACATTCTACCGCTCAGTGAAATGTGACTTGCCGATTCTGCCAACAGACACAAATAGCATGTAATATAATGTAGAGTAAACACTTTATCATTAAACCTTAAGTCTCAGAAAAAGTATGACTATGAAGTAGTTCACTAGAAGATTTATCCTGTACTGGCCTTTCATCTCAAGTGTGACAAAGGGACTATTTTATACATCGAAAACAACTCTATTGACAACTCGATCATACCAATTCAAAGTACACTTACGACATCAACGAGTTGAAGCAAAAACCACCCAGATTGGGAAATGGATACTTTTCTATCTACCAGTACTACAAAATATAGCTACTAGACATTGATGTAGTTCTTATAAAGAGAGTACAGATGGATTTTTTTTTTTTTTTAGTATTAGTAGTTGTAATAGTCATGATAATTAAGCCCTCAGCCCAAACAATCTGAGTGCTAGGTTTTAGGACAATAATATGAGTATATATTCGTCAACACTTTGTTAGTAATAAAGACAAATATTGTTTAACTGACCATCCTCTACCTCTATTTTTTTAGTTTTAACAATACATTGGAGAAAGAACATTTTGTATCTGAGTAGTATCGGCGATGTCGATATCTAGGTAACACATAGTTGAATCCCAATACAGAATAAGAAGGTATATTACAACTTGTTAAGATAATTACTCATTGTGAATTGAAAATATGGGTGAAGTATCATGATGGGCCTGAAGAAAATTTCTGTACACCTAAGAGCAATATCGAAACTGGTGATATGGTGTATCTGTTAGATATAATCAATACTGAAATGACAATCATTCTTGAGAATAAGAAAGCCGTTCTTCTTATTTCATGTTTTTTTTCAAAAATTAAGATCATTTGTGTATTACTGCATTTAAACTAAGGGCTAAGATGTCTAATGCAATGGGTGTAATTTTCCCCCCTTCTTATAGGGATATGGGCCAAAATTTCTGCTTGTTGTAGACAGAGGTTATGTTCCCACTCCATATCAACTGCGAATGAATGGCAGAATGGATTTTTTTTTATACACACTGATTGCGTTCCTCCTACGAAATTTAGAAGAGAGTGAACCCCTTGGAAGCCATGACTATGGTAAAAATGGGAGGGTTAGATTTCCAATTCCTATAACAAACCTCTGAATAAATCTTTATTGGACGAAATTGCCATAACCATTGATATTTAGCAGGGAAGCCTGTATAGTTTGGAGAGACATCTTACTCTCCTGGTTGTGAAGGAATTGCGGTTATTTTCCAATCGTTCATTATGCAGAACGTTTCATTCCCTGTCTCGGGACAAGTCAATTCTCTTTTTCTGGAAAGATCCATTAGAGCAGGTGGTTATCCACCTTCACAAACAAAAAGGGAGGAGACATATACATATTTTGAGCGGGGTAGGAGGAAGAGGGTAAGGGACATACCGCCAAATTGTTATAAAAGAGGGAGGAGTACATGCAATATTTTGAGTGGAGTAGTAGGGTAAGAGATATACTGCCAGGTTGTTATAAAAAAGATATCAGTATCGGGATAGGTTCGGACAGAGAACGATATGAATGTAGACGGAGTGGGGTACAATCTGATATTTCACTAATAAGGTATGTCCCGTCATGGAAAGTTTCCTGTGCATTTAGCTAAAGCGTGTGTTGAGAGCTCTGTCCCCCTACTAGACAACTCCCTTGTACTTTGAATGTAGATGAAAGCAATTTTGGGGTACATATCTCAAATTTAGAATTCTAGGGTTCGGGGGACAGTTTTCTTGATTTTGAATGTTGACATTGATATGGAAATCTCGCTTAGAAGGAATGGGGTGAAAAACATTTTAGCAACATTTGATTAATACTCTTTTATCCTAGCCACTGAGTCACCCTTGCCCCTCCTGTGGCTGTACGCTTGGCCCCACACGTAATTCTACTTGTCGTAATTGCGGGTGGAAGGGTCATTGGGCCAGGAGAGAGAAATGCCCTGCTAAAGATGTCCATTGTAAACACTATAAGAAGCTGGTCATTATGACAAGTGCTGCCACTCCAGGACTTATGCCACGCCATTGTCGACTCCACACACCTACCATGGATGGCCTACCATTGTTCCCTGTGGGGCCCAACACATCTACTTCCAGGACCATGAGGATGTTTTGTCACTACTTCTGCAAAGTTGGTGTCCCTCAGTTTTCCTGCTCAGAATTCAAGTCCTTCATGAAACGCTGGGTTGTCCACCATGTGGTATCAACACCACTTTACCCTCAGTCAAATGGCCATGCCGAGGTCGCCATCAAGTACATCTGATTTTGAAGACAGCACCCTAAAGTAACATAGACACCGAGGAGTTCGACCGCGGCCTGCAGGAGCTACAGAACACGCCTACCGCTGCTGGAGGGTCACCCGCCCAGGTGTTATATGGCCACCCTCTCCATACGTGTGTCCCTGCCGTCCCTGCGTCCTTCGCTGAGGAATGGCAAGAACGTACAGAAGACTATGACCATCGAGCTGCAGCCTGTGCTAGCCAAATGAAAAGCCAGTACGATAAGGATGTACATCCCCTTTCGCAGACTGAGCGTTGACGACCATGTCTGGATTCAAAACACAGACACCCACCACTGGGACAAGGTTGGGGTCGTCATGGGCTGCAGCCGTGACAGGAATTACGAGGTGCGACTCCCAAACCAAGTCTGGTGGCGTAATCATTGTTTTGTGCGCCACATCCCTGTGGTCCTTGCATGGAAAAAATGTCCACAGAAGTAGAGATACCATCCTATGCCCCATGCTGATCAGAAAGGCTAATAAAAGATGCCGTTTGAGATGCTGCTACAAGCGCAAAGGGGGAGGGGGGTGTGGATATATGAAATCTTTGTTATCTAGACCAGAAATGTGTATATTTACCCATGCCTCAATCTAACGGCTGTCTGTACTTCATCTGTAAAGTATATACACTTGAGGTGGCAACTGGCAACTCTCAAACTCGTGTTTGTTTGCTACCCCCCTTCAGTGATCCCGCAAGCTGAAAAGAATACAGTCCAACTGCATCCCTCTCCTGCTCTAAACACAGGTTAAAAGGAGCTCCTCTTCACTCAACTCTCTCTACCTTCTACTACTAAAGAAGGCAACTCAAGGACTGTTTGTTTGCAGGAGAAACTCGTTAAATGATTTCTCCTCCCCTTATGTGTTACTACTGATCTGATGTTTATGGATGGGAGTTTATGATCGCTTCCCCGGTGTACTGATGTGCTATAGGGAGAAAGTAATTCCTCCGTAATGTTTAGGTTGGTGATACTAAACGGGAATTCGTCAGTCGCTCGCACTACGAAACGTGCTTGGTGTCCAGATGTCCCCAGAACCCCTTTCACAGTCTGTCGTGGTTCATAAAACCCGTATCTAAGAATTCCTTCTTCTCATCGTTCCTATCTTTATTTCCCCCATCGGTAGGAAGAAGCAAATGATCGCCGCACAGAGCTATTGCAATCCAAAACAACGTCATCCAATAGGGGAAACGATCGATCGTCGCCTCTAGGTGAATAACACACGAAACCCAATTTCCCCCCCTTACATTATGTTTTAATTAAAATGCTAAAAGTCGGGTCTAAGGTCGATCGAGATCTATAACTTGTGGATTTTAAAACGCATATGGTAACAGCGATACTAATGAGCTACAGTGAGACCATAAAACTGTAAAAGGGGCACTTATGTATCTTAAATACACATCAGCTAACAGTCCGTCATCCAGATCGAAATACAGTTTAAACGTAATCACTAAGTTTTACATAAAGTCATTCTCCATACTCTTTGTGCATTTTTGATATCGTTTTCTTTAATTTCCCTCTGTTTCAGAGAGTCGCAGGCTGCAGGAGAAGTCTTTTGAGTCGATTGATGCCTGTTATGTATACAAAACAGAGTATTTTGTTTTCCTTTGAAAACAAACTTTTCTCGCAACATTAGGCGAAATTCATCATTTCGCGCGTTGTAAGTGGAATCTTACCTGGACGCAAGGTGCTTCCAATGAGTTGGTAAAATCACTCATTCTGCATCAAATTTTGAGAAAGATCATTTACTTTTAAATTTTAAGTGTGTTAAGCGAAAAGAGGGCAGAATCAACATCTTTTAGGATCAAAGGGACCATCAAATGACCCGCGAGTGAATGCGATTAGATTTTCTCTTATGTTGTGGCATTATAATTACAGCGGGTACAAGTGGGCCCGTGGTAATTATTACGAGTGATTGTGATTATATTATATATATATATATATCTATATAATATTATATTATATATATATATCTATAAAATAATATATATATATATATTATATTATACATATATATATATATGTAATTACATATATATACATATATATATACATATATATATACCATATATATATATATATATGTATATAATGTTATATACATATATATATATATGTATATATATAATATATATTATATATATATATATATATAAAATATATATATATATATATAATCACAATCACCCCGTAATAATTACACAGGCACTTGTACCCGCTGTAATTTATAATGCCACAACATAGAGAAAATCTAATCGCTTTCACTCGCAGTCATTTGATGGTGCTTTGATCCTAAAAGATGTTGATTCTGCCCTCTATTCGTTTAAACACATTTGAAATTAAAGTAAATGATCTTGTTCCCCAAAGATTTGATGACAATGAGTGATTTATTTACCAACTCATTGGAAGTCACCTTGCGTCCAGGTAAGATTCCACTTACACGCGCGAAATGATGAATTATCTGCCTAATGTTGCGAGAAGTTTGTTTGCAAAAGGAAACAAATACTCTGTTATGTAACATAACAGGCATCAATCGACTTCAAGAACTTCTCCCCGCAGCCTGCGACTCTCTGAAAAAGAGGAAATTAAAGAAAACGATATCAACATGCACAACGAGTATGGAGAATGACTTTATGTAAAACTTTAGTTGATTACGTTAAACTGTATTGCGATCTGGATGACGGACTGTTAGCTTATGTGTATTTAAGATACATAATTGCTCTTTGACAGTTATATGGTCTCACTGTAGCTCATTATGTATCGCTGTTACCATATGCGTTTTTAAAATCCACAAGTTATAGATCTCGATCGACCTTATGACCCCGACTTTTAGCATTTAATTAAACATAATGTAAGGGGTAAATTTGTTACGTTGTTATTCACCTAGGGGCGACGATCGATCGTCCACTATTGGATGACGTTGTTTTGGATTGCAATAGCCTCTGTGCGGCGATCATTTGCTTCTTCCTACCGATGGGAGAAATAAAGATAGTGAACGATGAGAAGAAGGAATTCTTAGATACGGGTTTTATGAAACCACGACAGACTGTGAAAGGGGCTTCTGGCACATCTGGACACCAAGCACGTTTCGTAGTGCGAGCGACTGACGAATTCCCGTTGAGTATCACCAACCTAAACATTACGGAGGAATTACTTTCTCCTATAGCACATCAGTACACCGGGGAAGCGATCATAAACTCCCATCCATAAACATCAGATCAGTAGTAAACACTAAGGGGAGGAGAAATCATTTAACGATTTCTCCTGCTACAAACAGTCCTTGAGTTGCCTCTTTAGGTGTAGAAGGTAGAGAGAGTTGAGTGAAGAGGAGCTCCTTTTAACCGTGTTTAGAGCAGGAGAGGGATGCAGTTGGACTGTATTCTTTTCAGCTTGCGGGATCACTGAAGGGGGTAGCAAACAAACACGAGTTTGAGAGTTGCCAGTTGCCACCTCAAGTGTATATACTTTACAGATGAAGTACAGACGCCGTTAGATTGAGGCATGGGTAAATATACACATTTCTGGTCTAGATAACAAAGATTTCATATATCCACACCCCCCCCCCCCTTTGCGCTTGTAGCAGCATCTCAACGGCATCTTTTATTAGCCTTTCTGATCAGCATGGGGCATAGGAGGGTATCTCTACTTCTGTGGACATTTTGTCCATGCAAGGGACCACAGGGATGTGGCGCACAAAACAATGATTACGCCACCAGACTTGGTTTGGGAGTCGCACCTCGTAATTCCTGTCACGGCTGCAGACCATGATGACCCTAACCTTGTCCAGTGGTGGGTGTCTGTGTTTTGAATCCAGACATGGTCGTCAACGCTCAGTCTGCGAAAGGGATGTACATCCTTATCGTACTGGCTTTCATTTGGCTAGCACAGGCTGCAGCTCGATGGTCATAGTCTTCTGTACGTTCTTGCCATTCCTCAGCGAAGGACGCAGGGACGGCAGGGACACACGTATGGAGAGGGTGGCCATATAACACCTGGGCGGGTGACCCTCCAGCAGCGGTAGGCGTGTTCTGTAGCTCCTGCAGGCCGCGGTCGAACTCCTCGGTGTCTATGTTACTTTAGGGTGCTGTCTTCAAAAACAGATGTACTTGATGGCGACCTCGGCATGGCCATTTGACTGAGGGTAAAGTGGTGTTGATACACATGGTGGACAACCCAGCGTTTCATGAAGGACTTGAATTCTGAGCAGGAAAACTGAGGGACACCAACTTTGCAGAAGTAGTGACAAAACATCCTCATGGTCCTGGAAGTAGATGTGTTGGCCCCACAGGGAACAATGGTAGGCCATCCATGGTAGGTGTGTGGAGTCGACAATGGCGTGGCATAAGTCCTGGAGTGGCAGCACTTGTCATAATGACCCAGCTTCTTATAGTGTTTACAATGGACATCTTTAGCAGGGCATTTCTCTCTCCTGGCTCAATGACCCTTCCACCCGCAATTACGACAAGTAGAATTACGTGTGGGCCAAGCGTACAGCACCAAACAGGAGTGGGCAAGGTGGTTTTACCCTGGGAATGGACTTTGGTGCTTTTTGGAGTGGAGCTTTTCAAGTTTTTGCCCTGAGTTTCCCCAGATTCAAAAAACCC